>NC_140182.1:70631700-70696700 GCF_963971535.1 Notolepis coatsorum
ACACACACATATAATAATATACCTGCATACAATACTTCTATATACCTACGTATATCTGCATATAACACATATAACTGAGTATGATAGCATGTACAATAATGCTGTATATATAGATATTTATTATTACCGTATATATATATATATATATCCACATCTGGTACATACCTGCATACTTTTTACATATCTGTAGATACAATACTATATCTGTTCATATCCCTTACCTACTCGTACTAGTTACGCTGCTGGCCAGTATGACTTACTGCCATAGTGTCTTTATACTTGTGTCACTGTACATATTATATTACAACTCTGTACATACATCTGATTAGCACTATTACTCGGTAGTACTAATTTATATATTTTATACACAGTTTAATCACCTGTACATTGTATATTACTATTGAACTTTACTGTTACATTTGCACTCTGGTTGGATGCCAAACTCCTTTTCCTTGTACTGTACTTGTGCTTTTTGTGCTGTATAATGACAATAAATGTGAATCTAATCTAATGAATCTAAAACACACAAACACTAAAACCAACATACACACACATAGTACACACAAGCACAAACAAACATAGCAATTTATGGTAAAGAAGAAACCAAGTAATGCTTTTAATCCTGTTTTGTCTAATTTGTCTGTGGTGTCTCAGAGCCCGTCCACTGTTGTTGGTCGGGGGGCAGAGTTTGAGCTGTGGAAGGCAGGCTACTACACCGTGATCCACTTCCCCAACCAGGACCTGACCATCCTCTGGGACCGCAAGACTACTGTACACATCAGAGCTGGGCCACAGTGGAAGGTCAGAGTTCAGACAGTCTACACCTTACTGGAAGATCTGAAAATGTCTCACCCGAAAAGTATGGGGAAATGTTGCTGTCCAGCACTGATTGAACACTGTACTGATTGTAGACATATTGTGATATTTATTGTTATGAAGATTACTCCTCAGCTTTTGAGTGACATGACTAAGTTGACCAGCAAATGTTGGAATAGATAATAGCCTAATTATAGTAATAAAGACAGCTGGGTCCTGGTTGTGATAGGAAGGACTCTAATAGTAATAAAGACAGTTGGGTCCTGGTTGTGATAGGAAGGACTCAGTAGTAATAAAGACAGCTGGGTCCTTGTTGGGATAGGAAGGACTCTATTAGTAATAAAGACAGCTTCTTCAGTGTGACTCAGTGTGTTTGTCTCCTCACAGGGCCTCCTCACTGGGCTGTGTGGTAACTTTGACAGTGTGACAGTGAACGACATGACCACCTCCAGTCACATGGAAGTCTCCAACGCACAAGGTTTTGGAGACAGCTGGGCACTGGGACAGGTAGGACTCTAGTACTGTAGTGATAAAGACAGCTGGGCACTGGGACAGGTAGGACTCAGTATTAATTATTGTCTCTATCTCCTTCTCTGTCTCATTGTCTCTGTCTCTATCTTCTTCTCTGTCTCTGTCTCTATCTTCTTCTCTGTCTCTGTCTCTATCTTCTTATCTGTCTCCATGTCTCTGTCTCTATCTTCTTCTCTGTCTCCATGTCTCTGTCTCTATCTTCTTCTCTGTCTCCATGTCTCTGTCTCTATCTTCCTCTCTGTCTCCATGTCTCTGTCTCTATCTTCCTCTCTGTCTCCATGTCTCTGTCTCTATCTTCCTCTCTGTCTCCATGTCTCTGTCTCTATCTTCTTCTCTGTCTCCATGTCTCTGTCTCTATCTTCTTCTCTGTCTCCATGTCTCTGTCTCTATCTTCCTCTCTGTCTCCATGTCTCTGTCTCTATCTTCCTCTCTGTCTCCATGTCTCTGTCTCTATCTTCCTCTCTGTCTCCATGTCTCTGTCTCTATCTTCCTCTCTGTCTCCATGTCTCTGTCTCTATCTTCTTCTCTGTCTCCATGTCTCTGTCTCTATCTTCTTCTCTGTCTCCATGTCTCTGTCTCTATCTTCTTCTCTGTCTCCATGTCTCTGTCTCTTTGACACCGAGGACACACCAGATGCTGACGCGACGGGGAGCACAGCCCTTGTTAACTGATTGAAACGTTCATAATGGCCACAGAGCCACAGGCGCCACAGCGCTCCACAGCCGGCTTGCGATCTTCAGCGATAGTTTCGCCGTCTGGTCTATTGTCTTGGCACGCTGCAAGCACCTCTACGCGTGACCGGAGCAGAGGAGCAGAATCTGGTGTGAACAGCCGGGCTCCTGCTCTTCTGGTGTGAACAGCCAGGCTCCTACTCTTCTGGTGTGAACAGCCAGGCTCCTGCTCTTCTGGTGTGAACAGCCAGGCTCCTACTCTTCTGGTGTGAACAGCCGGGCTCCTGCTCTTCTGGTGTGAACAGCCAGGCTCCTGCTCTTCTGGTGTGAACAGCCGGGCTCCTGCTCTTCTGGTGTGAACAGCCGGGCTCCTGCTCTTCTGGTGTGAACAGCCGGGCTCCTGCTCTTCTGGTGTGAACAGCCGGGCTCCTACATACTATGACACGGCGCTTCAGTCTCCAGTGTGTCCCTGGCGTAATGCTCTCCCCAACTGATTCTTGCTATTCTGTTTCTCTCTCCTGATTCCTGCCGTGCTGCTTCCTTTGAGTGCAGTGTGATATTTAAGTGTAACGCGTGTGTGTGTGTGTGTGTGTGTGTGTGTGTGTGTGTGTGTGTGTGTGTGTGTGTGTGTGTGTGTGTGTGTGTGTGTGTGTGTGTGTGTGTGTGTGTGTGTGTGTGTGTGTGTGTGTGTGTGTGTGTGTGTGTGTGTGTGTGTGTGTGTCAGTGTGAAAGTGACCATTTGGTTAAGCGACCGTGCGAAGCCGACTTAAGCAGACAGCCGTATGCCAAGAGGGAGTGTGCTCTCCTTTACAACGACGTATTTGCACCTTGCCACAATGTGGTGAGTACCCCCCCCCCACACACACACACACACACACACACACACACACACACACACACACACACACACACACACACACACACACACACACACACACACACACACACACACACACACACACACACACACACACACACACCTGGCATATCGCGGTGGAAAGGTTACCTTGCTCACAGTGGGGGAGAAGGGGTTGGTGAGGGGGGTATGGGAACCAGTCTTATCTGATTCCTGAGAATAAGCTCTATTCCTCAGAGATGAACACTAAATACCACACATACACACACACACACACACACACACACACACACACACACACACACACACACACACACACACACACACACACACACACACACACACCCATATATATATATACTTGGGTTTAATGTGTCACACATAGGATTAAAATATGTGGTACAGATGCCATGAATAGTCAAGCATCTACTGCTCCTCTACCACTACTCCACCACTCCACTCCAAACTGATTTTGTGACTCCTATTGTTCTGGACCGGGCTAGATTTCACACCTCCACTGCCTCCCACAGGCTGGGGAGATTTTCATCTTACATTTTTATTCGTCCCAAATGTCCCAGCCCCATCCGATTTCTTAGCTTTTTTCAGTGTTTATTTATCATGCATTGCAACACTAATATATGGTCAGTACCCCAAGTCAGACTGCCCATATAAAAAGTATCTTGGGGGTCTGAGGGCAGTAGCCCCCGACCCCCTCCCTGGGGAAGCACTTAAGTTAAGTACCCTTCCTTTTTTTTACGTTTAGACCCAGCCACCAGCCCCTGAATATTAACACCTGAGTGCTAGTTCTAAAGTGACAGAGGAGTGGCAGAAGGGACCTGAATCTGAAGGGCTTCATCTGTATGTGTTGATGAGAGATTTGATATGTGTTTGACATCTCATGGGTACAGCTTCCAGACAGGCTAGAGGGCATTAGCCTAGAGTCATATCTAAAGCCTCTGGGGACTGACATGTAAAGCCACAGGTTTCAGGGTACATTTCAAGTCTATAAAGTACAACATAAATCATGTCTTTCTTTTTTATTAAATAGCCAATGTTTTATTCTCATACAATTATTTCAAATGTTCAGGGTAAGTGGATCCCAATTAATCCACGTATTAATACTTATTATTACATGGCGTTTTCACATTCGCCGAAATGCTTGCTTGTGATTGGTCAATAGCGCGCGTCAGAGGTCCGATATTACACAATAATGACCGCTGTGGGACAATAATGACCGCTGTGCGCAGCTGTTCGCAATCAAGCCCACTGACATCAGTGCAATCAGACACTGCCGGCTGCCGGGGAAGCTGCTGGGGGGCGGAGCGACGAGCACTCAGCGGAGCCAGAACCAGTGTTGCGAGTCGATGTAAAATGAATTAGGTATATTGTTAGTAAGTTAGCCATGTAATAAGCGGGATAATGTATAGCTATACTCGATCATTGTCGCAAAATAATTGACCTTCACTGACGTTTAAAACACCTCGCCGAGGCGGCTCGGTATTTTAAACTCTGTGTCGGTCAATTATTTTGCGACAATGACCTCGTAGCTATACATTCCTACTTAACTTACTAATGATGTTGTCAATCGGTGGAGTCTTTTCTCAGCACAATCTATGCAGTTCTTCATATTGGACACCCTCAGCTCTGGCCAGTTAGCCACAGAACTAATACAAATTCAATGGGGCCCCTGCTCCAGTCTGCTCCAGTCTGTACCTGAAGTGAACCCTGAAACCTACTCTGGGTGCACTGTGGGGTATAGGTTTCAGCGTTTGTTTCAAGGCTTGTACAGACTGGAGCGTTGTCTCTTCTATGTTAATTCAAGTTGACTGTATGAATCAGGATAAAACATCAGCCCAACATGGGTAGGTTTAGTAATTTGTAAGAAATTCATAAAAATAATGATAATATTAAATTATAATAATACTAATTTAAATTAAATGTACATTGTGCTTCAAATATACATCAAACATTGAAATTATTGAAAGATGAATGATTAATTGTGAAGACGCTAAATTGACCTTGTATCCACACACATGGATGCATGCACGCGCACACACACACACACACACACACACACATACACGCACACACCTGTTGAAAGTTAAAACCACTTAAAAGTCCTGTTTGTAATCTCAGTGTAACACGGATGGGATTCTGCCAAGGGTCACATTATTCTCTGTTTGGCCAGAAGATGGAGCCATGTGTGTTGGTTTGACTAAATACCTCCTAGTTCAGCCACTACCTCCAACACCTCCATACCTCCTGCTTAACCCAGGGTTCAGCACTAACCACTACCTCCAACACCTCCATACCTCCTGCTTAACCCAGGGTTCAGCCACTACCTCCAACACCTCCATACCTCCTGCTTAACCCAGGGTTCAGCCACTACCTCCAACACCTCCATACCTCCTGCTTAACCCAGGGTTCAGCACTAACCACTACCTCCAACACCTCCATACCTCCTGCTTAACCCAGAGTTCAGCACTAACCACTACCTCCAACACCTCCATCCACTACCTCCAACACCTCCATACCTCCTGCTTAACCCAGGGTTCAGCACTAACCACTACCTCCAACACCTCCATACCTCCTGCTTAACCCAGGGTTCAGCCACTACCTCCAACACCTCCATACCTCCTGCTTAACCCAGGGTTCAGCACTAACCACTACCTCCAACACCTCCATACCTCCTGCTTAACCCAGGGTTCAGCCACTACCTCCAACACTTCCATACCTCCTGCTTAACCGGGTTCAGCCACTACCTCCAACACTTCCATACCTCCTGCTTAACCGGGTTCAGCCACTACCTCCAACACTTCCATACCTCCTGCTTAACCGGGTTCAGCCACTACCTCCAACACTTCCATACCTCCTGCTTAACCCAGGGTTCAGCCACTACCTCCAACACCTCCATACCTCCTGCTTAACCCAGGGTTCAGCCACTACCTCCAACACTTCCATACCTCCTGCTTAACCGGGTTCAGCCACTACCTCCAACACCTCCATACCTCCTGCTTAACCCAGGGTTCAGCCACTACCTCCAACACCTCCATACCTCCTGCTTAACCCAGGGTTCAGCCACTACCTCCAACACCTCCATACCTCCTGCTTAACCCAGGGTTCAGCCACTACCTCCAACACTTCCATACCTCCTGCTTAACCGGGTTCAGCCACTACCTCCAACACTTCCATACCTCCTGCTTAACCCAGGGTTCAGCACTAACCACTACCTCCAACACTTATATAACATACTGCTTCTAAAACAATACTTGTTATGCCTTTCTTTGATAAATGAAAGCATGTTTCATTACGCAATATAATTAATTATTTATTTTATATATTCCACCTGCTTTTTGTATACGGTTTTCTATGTGGAATCAAGCTGTGTTCAAATGTTTTCTTCAAAGAAACTAGAAGATAACTTCAGTTTTAAGCTTTTTGATATTGTTCGATACCTTATGATGGTTTACAATAAAATGTAATCCCTAAAATCGGTACGATAGATTTAATGTTAGTCTGATGATGATACTGCTTCATGAAGGCACTCACAGCATTTAAAGGGGAACTTCACCCAAAAACAATGCTGATTTCTTTTGCACATAATCCAATAACTCTTTAAACAGTTTTATACATATTCATTTAATTTGACTTATTGAGAATTAATGAGTTTGAATATGTCCTCCAGTGATGTCATCAGAAGACACTGAATCCTTGTGTCAATTACAGATCAATGAAATAGATAGATAGATAGATAGATAGATAGATAGATAGATAGATAGATAGATAGATAGATAGATAGATAGATAGATAGATAGATAGATAGATAGATAGATAGATAGATAGATAGATAGATAGATAGATAGATAGATAGATAGATAGATAGATAGATAGATAGATAGATATATAGATAGATAGATAGATAGATAGATAGATAGATAGATAGATAGATAGATAGATAGATAGATAGATAGATAGATAGATAGATAGATAGATAGATAGATAGATAGATAGATAGATAGATAGATAGATAGATAGATAGATAGATAGATAGATAGATAGATAGATAGATAGATAGATAGATAGATAGATAGATAGATAGATAGATCCAGGTATCCAATAACTCAGTTAATCAATAATCAGTTGACAAATGTTAAAATAGACATAATTAATAACACAATAAAAGAGTCAAACAAGTAAAACAATGTGGTGGACAGACACTAAAATCAGTACTTAAGTTAAAAAGTAAAACGTTTAAAAAGTTTTAAAAATATATATACAGTATGTAGATTATGCAATTCTTTGGTCTGTAAGCACCAAGTCTTCTGATCACATCCCTGGAGTACATTTTCAAACTCATTAACTCAATAAACTAAACTAAATTTTAAAAGTTATTACATTCTAAAGATCTCTCTCCTCATGTTCACCTTAACTGTGACGTGACCTGCAGTACAGCAGCCATCACCATGAAATGAAGCACGTAATGAATCTCTCTTGTGTCCGCCAGCCTCGTTGTTGATGTGATGTGTGTAACAGTTATATCCTCCCTTCTGCACCAGAGGTTGACCCACATCCTATTGTCCAGATGTCTCATCACTCATCAAAACCTGAATTATTGATTACTACCCCTAACCCAGACCTCCCCTAGTCTACCCCAAGTGGAGTTGACCTGGTTCACTTTTCTATGGCGTGTGCATGGGCGTGTGTGTGTGCGTGTGTGTGTTTGTGTGTGCTCGTGTATGTGTGTGTGTGTTTGTTTTTGTGTGTATGATAATGCACCCACTGCACACAAGAAGAGGTGGAAACCGAGCTCCACTTCTTAACAACCTGCCCACTATACCAAGACATCAGAGACATATACTGTACTTCCAACAAATTGCAAACACCCAAAGAGACTTTGAAAACATGGAAAATAACTCAAAACTCCCATATCTACTGGGAGAAATAAAATAATGTGCAAACACAGCAGCAAGATTTGTGAGCTGCTGTGACAAGAAAAGGACATCCAATGGAATACAACTAGAGTTGTTCCGATACCGATACCAGTATCGGAAATGCCTCTGATACAGCCTAAAATACTGGTATCGGTATCGGCGAGTACGCGTCAAATCTATGCTCCGATCCCATATGACGTAATTTATCAACGACACGTGCGGTATCCTCCTGCTGAGAGTGAGCGTTATAAAACAAACGTGTTTTTAATCGACCGTGAATTAAAGTGTTAATGCTGTTTGTCATTTTAACAGCAGATACTTTCTTAAATGCCATCGTCCCGACAGAGCGGTGTGATGGGGAGCTCTGATGTGTTCGCTTGCTGGTGTTAGCATTAGCTGAAGAGCTAGCTGAAAAGCTAGTTTTATCTTTAACGTTACCTTGTCTAAAGTTGGGGCTATTCGTAATCCAGCAATAAAGGCTGCAGACCTGCAAGCAAAGTACAGCAAGTTGGCAAAGGAGTATTCCAAGGTAAATCACTTTTTCACCAGTAACGTTATCTAGCTCACGTTAACTGGTTAACCTAAGTGTCGTCACTGATCGACCTCTCGCACACATGCACGCAATTAATGATATGTTGCGGACAGCCATACCGGTGACAATGTTTAGCTTTTAGTGCCAAAGGATAAGAGTCTGAGGCGGAGTCTCAAAAGAGAATGTTGAATATTTATTTTGCATCGAAAATCACAACATGCACGTTACTACTAGCTAACTGAACCGGAGCCGACTGGATAGCAAGTGCAACAACGTATAACGTCCGTGCGGAACCAATGTCCCAACACCATCAACAGTTCCGTGGGTGAACTCATTGAGCATAGTTGTCAATTCAATCAATCAATCAATCAATCAGATTTATTTATAAAGCACATTTCACATGACGCGTGTCAACCAAAGTGCTGTACAGAGGGTAGATACACAAGATAAATATAGACAACAATCACACTCCGTTTTATGGGAGGGCACACAGGCAAACACATAGGAAAACAGGGCATGAGTCAGTGAACGGGAAAGGCTAGTAGGTAGAAGTGGGTTTTGAGCCTCGATTTGAAGGCATCTATCGAGGGGGCGAGCCTAATGGAGGTGGGGATGCTGTTCCACAGTTCAGGGGCTGCGATAGCAAAGGCACGGCCCCCCCTGAGCTTAAGGTTAGACCTCCGGACTGTCAGGAGCCTCTGATCGGCTGACCTGAGGGACCTGGTGTTGGAATAGGGGGATAGGAGGTCTGAGATGTAGGAGGGGGTGTGACCATTAAGGGCTTTAAAAACAAATAGGAGAACCTTAAAGTCTATCCTGTAGCGTACTGGGAGCCAATGAAGGGAGGCAAGGACAGGGACAATTAATGATACTAATCTATACAATCGCCTATTGTTGAATAAATACCATTACTTTCTAGTTATTACAAAAAAACAGTATATATAAAACAGTATATGTAGCTGAAAAAATAAATAAAAAATTGTTTATAATTTGATTTATAATTTATATAATATAAAAAATGTATTCGTTTTTTTTAAATGTATGCACTGGTATCGGATCAGTACTCGGTATCGGCCGATACCCAAAGCTTAGGTATCGGAATCGGATCGGGAAGGAAAAAATGGTATCGGAACATCTCTAAATACAACCACCATAAAGACATCCTGTAATGTACTGATTTCTTTTGATTTCTCTGTTTGATTGTTTTGTTTTGTTTGGCTTTGGCAATGTAAACGTATGTTTCCCATGTCAATAAAGCCCATTTGAATTAAATTTAATTGAATTGTGTGTGTGTGTGTGTGTGTGTGTGTGTGTGTGTGTGTGTGTGTGTGTGTGTGTGTGTGTGTGTGTGTGTGTGTGTGTGTGTGTGTGTGTGTGTGTGTGTGTGTGTGTGTGTGTGTGTGTGTGTGTGTGTGTGTGTGTGCCGACTGTGCCCTCCCTCCCAGGTTGACGTGGCCTGGTTCTATAAGAACTGCCTCACAGATACATGTAACTGTAACCGCGGACGTGACTGTGAGTGTCTGTGTACCTCCATCGCCGCCTACGCACATAAATGCTGCCAACAGGGGGTCACGGTACACTGGAGATCACCCTCTGTCTGCCGTGAGTACACACACACACACACACACACACACACACACACACACACACACACACACACACACACACACACACACACACACACACACACACACACACACACACACACACACACACACACGCACACACACACACACACACACACACACACACACACACACACACACACACACACAGTTGTGTACAGTTGAGCTCTTAGCTATTTCACACAGTTTGATATTGGATTATTGGATATTGGAACTTGTCTTGTGTTAACAGAATTCGACTATAGGGCGACAATAATGTGGTCAAGAGGCATGGTTTCTATCTTGAGCCTTAACTGGCGTTGTTCCTTTTTATTCACATGGAAAGCAGCAGTAACATACAGGTCTCCTCTCTTTGAGAGGCATGGGGGGAGAGAACGAAGTGGGAGGATACATTTGCTTTTATACTCGCCACAAGGTGGTGTACCTGGGTGGTTCCGCCTAGAGCGCCCTCTAGTGGGAACAGATATATATGCAACTAGACAGTCACTGGTGGAGACAGTTATATATGCAGGTAAACAGTTACTAGTGTAAACAGCCATATGTACAGTTAGACAGTTACTAACAATCCTACACAGAACCTCTGATCTCAACATCTTGTGTGTGTACTAGTCCAAGTCTCTAGTCCTTTGTCATGTTTACTTGTAACGTTATATGTTATGATGTAAGTATTATGTCTGTGTGTGTGTGTGTGTGTGTGTGTGTGTGTGTGTGTGCGTGCGTGCGTGTGTGCGTGTGTGTGTGTGTGTGTGTGCGTGCGTGTGTGCGTGTGTGTGTGTGTGTGTGTGTGTGTGTGTGTGTGTGTGTGTGTGTGTGTGTGTGTGTGTGTGTGTGTGTGTGTGTGTGTGTGTGTGTGTGTGTGTGTGTGTAAAATATAAAAAATTAATATTTTAAAGTGCATGATGAGCGGTAAACATAACATTATCAAGTCCAGGTAAAGTGCATGGTGCACGTGAGGGGACAGTCAATGAGACTGCTTGGGGGGAAAAGCTGTTCATAAATCTTGAACTCTTCGCATTTATGGACCGGTATCTCCTCCCTGAGGGAAGGAGCTGAAAGAGGTGATGTGCTGGGTGAGACTGGTCCTTGATGATACACTTGGAGCGGTGGAGGCAGCAGGAGGTGAAGACGGAGGTGATGTTTGGTAGAGGAGTCCCGACGATCCTGCCTGCCGCCTTCACCACCGTCTGTAGAGCCTCTTGCTCTGCCTTTGTGCAGCTGGAGAACCACACAGACACACCGTAGGTCAGCACACTCTCAACTGCACAATGATAGAAGTTGACAAGGAGATTTCGTGGCAGGCAGGCCTGCTTCAGCTTCCTTAGGTAGTATAGGCGTTGCTGAGCTTTCCCGATCACTGAGGCGGTGTTGGTGCTCCAGGACAGGGTCTCACTCACACTGAGACCCAGGAACTTGAACTCTGTGACCATCTCCACTGCCTCATTGTTGATGAGCAGAGGGGAGTGATCAGGCCTTGATCTTCTGAAATCCACTATGATCTCTCTTGTTTTCTTTATGTTGAGCGCCAGGTTGTTGCTGTCACACGGCTGTAAGGTCTTCCACCTCCCTCTTGTAGGCAGCCTCATTGTTGTTTGTTATGAGACCCACAACTGTGGTATCGTCTGCAAACTTGATGATGTAATTGGAAGGGTAGGAGGGGGAACAGTCATGTGTGAGCAGGGTGTACAGTAATGGGCTGAGTATGCAACCCTGCGGGGCGCCGGTGCTGAGAGACAGGGTGGACGAGGTGTAGTTGCCCAGCCTGACGGCTTGTGTGCGGTTTGTGAGGAAGTCCAGCACCCAGTTAAACAGTATGTTACACAGACCCAGGGTTCAGAGTTTGCTGATGAGTTTACGGGGGAGTATAGTGTTGAAGGCAGAGCTATAGTCGACGAAGAGCATTCTTACGTAGGCGTTTTTCTTCTCCAGATGTTCTAGGGCGGTATGAAGCACAATGGCTATAGCATCTTCAGTCAATCTGTTCTGCCTATAAGCAAACTGGTATTGGTCAAAGGAGGCCGGGATGATGGATGTGATGTGCTTCCTGACCAGTCTCTCTAGACACTTAGCAGGGAGGGGGGTGAGTGCCACGGGTCTGTAGTCGTTCAGGCACGTGACAACTGACTGCTTGGGTACTGGTATTATTGTGGATGTTTTGAAGCATGATGGGACATATGATAATAGCAGGGAAAGATTAAATATATCTGTAAAAACCTCCGTCAGCTGATCCGCACACTCCTTCAGGATGCGGCCCACCACTCCATCAGGTCCCGCTGCCTTCCTTGGGTTGGTATTCCGGAGGCAACACCTGACGTCATGGTGGCTCAGGACGGGGGCTGTGCCACTGGGGGGGAGGGGCTGCACTACTTGGTCCCTGTTTGCTCTGTCGAACCGGGCATAGAAATGGTTCAGCTCCTAGTGGTTCAGTGTACTAGTCCTTTGTCCTGTTTACTTGTAATGTTATATGTTATGATGTAAGTATTATGTCTGTGTGTGTGTGTACTAGTCCTTTGTCATGTTTACGTGTAATGTTATATTATGATGTAAGTATTATGTTGCACGTTGTATGTTTGTTGTGGACCCCAGGATTACACTATCATAGACACACACTATCATAGACACACACTATCATAGATACACACTATCATAGACACACACGATCATAGACACACACTATTATAGATACACACTATCATAGACACACACTATCATAGATACACACTATCATAGACACACACTATCATAGATAGACACTATCATAGACACACACTATCATAGATACACACTATTATAGATACACACGATCATAGACACACTATCATATACACACACTATTATAGATACACACTATCATAGACACACACTATTATATACAAACACTATTATAGATACACACTATTATAGACACACACTATTATAGACACACACTATTATAGATACACACTATCATAGACACACACTATTATAGATACACACTATTATAGATACACACTATTATAGACACACACTATCATAGACGCACACTATTATAGATACACACTATTATAGACACACACTATCATAGATACACACTATCATAGACACACACTATCATAGACACACACTATCATAGACACACACTATTATATATACACACTATCATAGACACACACTATTATAGAAACACACTATTATAGATACACACTATCATATACACACACTATTATAGATACACACTATCATAGACACACACTATTATATTCCGGAGGCAACACCTGACGTCATGGTGGCTCAGGACGGGGGCTGTGCCACTGGGGGGGAGGGGCTGCACTACTTGGTCCCTGTTTGCTCTGTCGAACCGGGCATAGAAATGGTTCAGCTCCTAGTGGTTCAGTGTACTAGTCCTTTGTCCTGTTTACTTGTAATGTTATATGTTATGATGTAAGTATTATGTCTGTGTGTGTGTGTACTAGTCCTTTGTCATGTTTACGTGTAATGTTATATTATGATGTAAGTATTATGTTGCACGTTGTATGTTTGTTGTGGACCCCAGGATTACACTATCATAGACACACACTATCATAGACACACACTATCATAGATACACACTATCATAGACACACACGATCATAGACACACACTATTATAGATACACACTATCATAGACACACACTATCATAGATACACACTATCATAGACACACACTATCATAGATAGACACTATCATAGACACACACTATCATAGATACACACTATTATAGATACACACGATCATAGACACACTATCATATACACACACTATTATAGATACACACTATCATAGACACACACTATTATATACAAACACTATTATAGATACACACTATTATAGACACACACTATTATAGACACACACTATTATAGATACACACTATCATAGACACACACTATTATAGATACACACTATTATAGATACACACTATTATAGACACACACTATCATAGACACACACTATTATAGATACACACTATTATAGACACACACTATCATAGATACACACTATCATAGACACACACTATCATAGACACACACTATCATAGACACACACTATTATATATACACACTATCATAGGCACACACTATTATAGAAACACACTATTATAGATACACACTATCATATACACACACTATTATAGATACACACTATCATAGACACACACTATTATATACACACACTATTATAGACACACACTATTATAGACACACTATCATAGACACACACTATTATATATACACACTATCATATACACACACTATTATAGACACACACTATTATAGATACACACTATCATATACACACACTATTATAGACACACACTATTATAGATACACACTATCATAGACACACACTATTATAGATACACACTATCATATACACACACTATCATAGATACACACTATTATAGACACACACTATCATAGACACACACTATTATAGATACACACTATCATAGACACACACTATTATAGATACACACTAGTATAGATACACACTATCATATACACACACTATTATAGATACACACTATCATTTACACACACTATTATAGACACACACTATTATAGATACACACTATTATAGACACACACTATTATAGATACACACTATTATAGATACACAATATTATAGATACACACTATTATATACACACACTATCATAGATACACACTATTATAGATACACACTATCATATACACACACTATTATAGATACACACTATTATAGACACACACTATTATAGATACACACTATCATAGACACACACTATTATAGATACACACTATCATAGACACACTATTATATATCCACACTATCATAGACACACACTATTATAGACACACACTATTATAGATACACACTATTATAGACACACACTATTATATATACACACTATCATAGACACACACTATTATAGATACACACTATTATATACCCACACTATCATAGATGCACACTATCATAGATACACACTATCATAGACACACACTATCATAGATACACACTATTATAGACACACGCTATCATAGATACACACTATCATAGATACACACTATCATAGATACACACTATCATAGATACACACTATTATAGATACACACTATCATAGATACACACTATCATAGACACACACTATCATAGATACACACTATCATAGACACACACTATCATAGATACACACTATCATAGACACACACTATCATAGACACACACTATCATAGACACACACTATTATATATACACACTATCATAGACACACACTATTATAGAAACACACTATTATAGATACACACTATCATATACACACACTATTATAGATACACACTATCATAGACACACACTATTATATTCCGGAGGCAACACCTGACGTCATGGTGGCTCAGGACGGGGGCTGTGCCACTGGGGGGGAGGGGCTGCACTACTTGGTCCCTGTTTGCTCTGTCGAACCGGGCATAGAAATGGTTCAGCTCCTAGTGGTTCAGTGTACTAGTCCTTTGTCCTGTTTACTTGTAATGTTATATGTTATGATGTAAGTATTATGTCTGTGTGTGTGTGTACTAGTCCTTTGTCATGTTTACGTGTAATGTTATATTATGATGTAAGTATTATGTTGCACGTTGTATGTTTGTTGTGGACCCCAGGATTACACTATCATAGACACACACTATCATAGACACACACTATCATAGATACACACTATCATAGACACACACGATCATAGACACACACTATTATAGATACACACTATCATAGACACACACTATCATAGATACACACTATCATAGACACACACTATCATAGATAGACACTATCATAGACACACACTATCATAGATACACACTATTATAGATACACACGATCATAGACACACTATCATATACACACACTATTATAGATACACACTATCATAGACACACACTATTATATACAAACACTATTATAGATACACACTATTATAGACACACACTATTATAGACACACACTATTATAGATACACACTATCATAGACACACACTATTATAGATACACACTATTATAGATACACACTATTATAGACACACACTATCATAGACACACACTATTATAGATACACACTATTATAGACACACACTATCATAGATACACACTATCATAGACACACACTATCATAGACACACACTATCATAGACACACACTATTATATATACACACTATCATAGACACACACTATTATAGAAACACACTATTATAGATACACACTATCATATACACACACTATTATAGATACACACTATCATAGACACACACTATTATATACACACACTATTATAGACACACACTATTATAGACACACTATCATAGACACACACTATTATATATACACACTATCATATACACACACTATTATAGACACACACTATTATAGATACACACTATCATATACACACACTATTATAGACACACACTATTATAGATACACACTATCATAGACACACACTATTATAGATACACACTATCATATACACACACTATCATAGATACACACTATTATAGACACACACTATCATAGACACACACTATTATAGATACACACTATCATAGACACACACTATTATAGATACACACTAGTATAGATACACACTATCATATACACACACTATTATAGATACACACTATCATTTACACACACTATTATAGACACACACTATTATAGATACACACTATTATAGACACACACTATTATAGATACACACTATTATAGATACACAATATTATAGATACACACTATTATATACACACACTATCATAGATACACACTATTATAGATACACACTATCATATACACACACTATTATAGATACACACTATTATAGACACACACTATTATAGATACACACTATCATAGACACACACTATTATAGATACACACTATCATAGACACACTATTATATATCCACACTATCATAGACACACACTATTATAGACACACACTATTATAGATACACACTATTATAGACACACACTATTATATATACACACTATCATAGACACACACTATTATAGATACACACTATTATATACCCACACTATCATAGATGCACACTATCATAGATACACACTATCATAGACACACACTATCATAGATACACACTATTATAGACACACGCTATCATAGATACACACTATCATAGATACACACTATCATAGATACACACTATCATAGATACACACTATTATAGATACACACTATCATAGATACACACTATCATAGACACACACTATCATAGATACACACTATCATAGACACACACTATCATAGATACACACTATCATAGACACACACTATCATAGACACACACAATCACGTGTCACTACACCACTATCACTACACACGTGCGCACACACACATGCACACTGTATAATTAAGGGCAGTGGTAGCCTAAAGGTCATATAACTGAGCTTGTGACTGGAAGGCTGCCAGTTCCAATCCCTGAGCCCAGCAGGGACATTTTGGTAGTGGAAGTGAATGAGTAAGCCACCCCCCCCCCCCCACCCCCCCCCCCCCACCACCCAACAAATACTGCTAAAGTGCCCTTGAGCAAGGCACTTAACCCTCAACTGCTCAGTGACCAACAGTGTCAGACTGTAGTTTGACCAGGCAGCTCTGGTGTGGATGTAAATAACTGTATGCGTGTGTAGCGAGGCCTGTTAGAAAATGTAATCTATTGTGTAGTATGTTGTTGTAATGTAATTATTCATGTACTCTTGAACTGGGATTTAACTTGAATGATCTTGATCTCTTTCAGCCTACGACTGTGAATATTACAACCAAGGTACGTGTGAGTCATATTAATTATGCTCTGTTACGTTCGCCTGACGTGGCCCTGGGTGAGCCGAGGTGAGGTATTTTTTCCTCTCAATTCTCCTGTATTTTCCCGGCTTCTTTGTGACTTGATCTATTGCTTGTGGCAGAGCACACAGCCAGGAGGCTGCTGGAGGAGGTGCACCCGCCATCCATTCATGTATGATTAATGATCAGTGTAGTACAATCTTAACTACACTGTGGAATGATTCAAGAGGGTGTCCCAGGTCTCACAACCTGTCTCTCTTCCCCTTCTAGTGCCCTGTACCATCACCTGCACCTGTCTCTTCTAATGCGCTGTATCATCACCTGCACCTGCCTCTTCTAGTGCCATGTACCATCACCTGCACCTGCCTCTTCTAATGCCCTGTATCATCACCTGCACCTGCCTCTTCTAATGCCCTGTATCATCACCTGCACCTGTCTCTTCTAATGCGCTGTATCATCACCTGCACCTGTCTCTTCTAATGCCCTGTACCATCACCTGCACCTGCCTCTTCTAATGCCCTGTATCATCACCTGCACCTGCCTCTTCTAATGCCCTGTATCATCACCTGCACCTGTCTCTTCTAATGCGCTGTATCATCACCTGCACCTGCCTCTTCTAATGCCCTGTATCATCACCTGCACCTGCCTCTTCTAATGCCCTGTATCATCACCTGCACCTGTCTCTTCTAGTGCCCTGTACCATCACCTGCACCTGTCTCTTCTAATGCGCTGTATCATCACCTGCACCTGCCTCTTCTAATGCCCTGTATCATCACCTGCACCTGCCTCTTCTAATGCCCTGTATCATCACCTGCACCTGCCTCTTCTAGTGCCCTGTATCATCACCTGCACATGTCTCTTCTAATGCCCTGTACCATCACCTGCACCTGCCTCTTCTAATGCCCTGTATCATCACCTGCACCTGTCTCTTCTAATGCGCTGTATCATCACCTGCACCTGTATCATCACCTGTCTCTTCTAATGCGCTGTACCATCACCTGCACCTGCCTCTTCTAATGCCCTGTACCATCACCTGCACCTGCCTCTTCTAATGCCCTGTACCATCACCTGCACCTGTCTCTTCTAATGCCCTGTACCATCACCTGCACCTGCCTCTTCTAATGCCCTGTATCATCACCTGCACCTGCCTCTTCTAGTGCCCTGTACCATCACCTGCACCTGCCTCTTCTAATGCGCTGTACCATCACCTGCACCTGCCTCTTCTAGTGCCCTGTACCATCACCTGCACCTGCCTCTTCTAATGCCCTGTACCATCACCTGCACCTGTCTCTTCTAATGCCCTGTACCATCACCTGCACCTGCCTCTTCTAATGCCCTGTATCATCACCTGCACCTGCCTCTTCTAATGCGCTGTATCATCACCTGCACCTGCCTCTTCTAATGCCCTGTATCATCACCTGTCTCTTCTAATGCGCTGTATCACCACCTGTCTCTTCTAATGCGCTGTATCATCACCTGCACCTGTCTCTTCTAATGCCCTGTATCACCTGCACCTGTCTCTTCTAATGCGCTGTATCATCACCTGCACCTGTCTCTTCTAATGCCCTGTATCACCTGCACCTGTCTCTTCTAATGCGCTGTATCATCACCTGTCTCTTCTAATGCGCTGTATCATCACCTGCACCTGTATCATCACCTGCACCTGTCTCTTCTAATGCGCTGTACCATCACCTGCACCTGTCTCTTCTAATGCGCTGTACCATCACCTGCACCTGTCTCTTCTAATGCGCTGTATCATCACCTGCACCTGCCTCTTCTAATGCGCTGTATCATCACCTGCACCTGTCTCTTCTAATGCCCTGTATCATTACCTGCACCTGTCTCTTCTAATGCCCTGTATCATCACCTGCACCTGCCTCTTCTAATGCCCTGTACCATCACCTGCACCTGCCTCTTCTAATGCCCTGTATCATCACCTGCACCTGCCTCTTCTAATGCCCTGTATCATCACCTGCACCTGCCTCTTCTAATGCCCTGTACCATCACCTGCACCTGCCTCTTCTAATGCCCTGTATCATCACCTGCACCTGCCTCTTCTAATGCCCTGTATCATCACCTGCACCTGTATCATCACCTGCACCTGTCTCTTCTAATGCGCTGTATCATCACCTGCACCTGTCTCTTCTAATGCCCTGTATCATCACCTGCACCTGTCTCTTCTAATGCCCTGTATCATCACCTGCACCTGCCTCTTCTAATGCCCTGTATCATCACCTGCACCTGTCTCTCCTAATGCCCTGTATCACCTGCACCTGCCTCTTCTAATGCCCTGTATCACCTGCACCTGTCTCTCAACCTCTTTCTGTAATGCTGCAGTAAAACCTATAGTACTCCTGTGGTTTTTCCATGCACACTATAGAGATGTATCACAGAAATACTGTAGTGATATAGTATTCCTGTGTTTTTTTTTATACACACTATAGATTTACTACATTCATCATATGTATGTACATTCATATATGTGATTCATAGTATTTCTGTAGTGGAATATTATAGAAATGGTGATTCACTATAGTTTTCTCGTGGTTTTACCATAGAAACGCTATGGTATCTATCTATCTATAATAATTCACTGTAGCATTTTCATAGTAACATGTGAAAACAAAAATCAACAGGAATCCTAAAGTTATCTCCACCATCATGTAATTGGTTGCCTGTGTGTTTAAGATTATTTATAAATGTTTACCCAGGGACAGTGCACAGCACATGAATCAACATCTTCAGTTTCCACACCAATGTAAATGTGCCAGAATTAGCTAATGAGCTAGTTTTCATCTGTAGTCCCTGCCTACCATGCATGTCTTTATGGTGTGGGAGGAAACCAGAGTACCTGGAGGAAACCCACGCGAACACGGGGAGAACATGCAAACTCCACACAGAAAGGCCCGCTCTGGGGTGGGATGAAACATTGCACATAGGCGGACAGCAGGCCAAGAACTTGAATTCTGGCATATTTTTCAGATCGGTCAATGACAAGTATTTCATTTAAATTAATTTGCATCATTGTCCATTGAAATACATATTCACTATGAAGTTATATCTTTTGAACACAAGAAGGCGATACTACACAGGTTTTCTGGTAATCAGCTCTCTGGTACCAGTTTACAACATGACACAGACAAACACACTGACCGCTCTCCAATTACCGTTATTAGCATTAGCATGCTAACACTAGACACTAAGAATGATTCTGCCCATGCCTCTTCATCTGTCATTCATTTCCTGTTTCCTGTTTACACACTAACATGCTAACACATCACTCACTTCCTGTTTATGCATTAGCATTAGTATGCTAATGAAAACAACCACACAGACAATTCAAACACACTGACTGACAAACACACTGACCGCTTTCCAATTATAGTTATTAGCATTAGCATGCTAACTCTAGATGATGAGAATGATTATGCCCATGTCTCTTCATCTGTCACTCACTTCCTGTTTCCTGTTTACACATTAGCATGCTAACACTAACAAACACAGATAAACACACTGACTGACAAACACACTGACCGCTCTCCAATTATAATTATAATGCTACAAGGCAGTAACAACAATTCTGCCTGTGCCTCTTCATCTGTTGTTCACTTCCTGTTTCCTGTTTCTTGTTTATCCCAACTTTGGCTTGGAACCTGAGTGCAATCTAGTGGCTAAGACGTCCGGTCTGGGTTAAAAAAACAACCAAAAAAACAACGCCTGTTTACTCCAGCCCTGCTTCATGCGGGAAATCTTCTTTCATTGGTTTACACTGACGCATGGTGGAGGATTTGTACTCTACTGAGCGCACCTTTCTAGTTCTACTATACGTCTCTCTCTTCCTTCCTCTACAGAGCTGGGTGAAGGTCCGTACTCCGTGGTGGGCGGGGTGTATAACGACACCATGTTGGGAGTGAACCGCAGCAGTGGCTCCGTGTTCCCCCTGGGGAGAGAGGCAGGCAGGCTGCCCGCCCCAGGACTCTTCTTCAACTTCATGGTCACAGCAGGCCTGCGGAAGGACCGCACGTCACGTGAGCTCACACACATCATATGTTAGACACAATCACGCTTGATGAGAGCTGATGTATAACTGATGTATGCAGTGTGGTAAGAGGGGTTTGGTAGAGCAGCAGTGGGGTTAGGGGGGTTTGGTAGAGCAGCAGTGTGGTGAGAGAGGTTTTGTAGAGCAGCAGTGTGGTGAGAGGGGTTTGGTAGAGCAGAAGTGTGGTGAGAGGGGTTTGGTAGAACAGTGTGGTGAGAGGGGTTTGGTAGAGCAGCAGTGTGTTGAGAGGGGTTTGGTAGAGCAGAAGTGTGGTGAGAGGGGTTTGGTAGAACAGTGTGGTGAGAGGGGTTTGGTAGAGCAGCAGTGTGTTGAGAGGGGTTTGGTAGAGCAGCAGTGTGTTGAGAGGGGTTTGGTAGAGCAGCAGTGTGGTGAGAGGGGTTTGGTAGAGCAGCAGTGTGGTGAGAGGGGTTTGGTAGAGCAGCAGTGTGTTGAGAGGGGTTTGGTAGAGCAGCAGTGTGGTGAGAGGGGTTTGGTAGAGCAGAAGTGTGGTGAGAGGGGTTTGGTAGAACAGTGTGGTGAGAGGGGTTTGGTAGAGCAGCAGTGTGTTGAGAGGGGTTTGGTAGAGCAGCAGTGTGGTGAGAGGGGTTTGGTAGAGCAGTGTGGTGAGAGGGGTTTGGTAGAGCAGTGTGGTGAGAGGGGTTTGGTAGAGCAGCAGTGTGGTGAGAGTGGTTTGGTAGAGCAGCAGTGTGGTGAGAGGGGTTTGGTAGAGCAGCAGTGTGGTGAGAGGGGTTTGGTAGAGCAGTGTGGTGAGAGGGGTTTGGTAGAGCAGTGTGGTGAGAGGGGTTTGGTAGAGCAGTGTGGTGAGAGGGGTTTGGTAGAGCAACATTGTGGTGAGAGGGGTTTGGTAGAGCAACATTGTGGTGAGAGGGGTTGGATAAGCTGGTCAGGAAGGCCAGTAGTGTGGTTGGGGTGGAGCTGGACTCCCTAGCGAGGGTGGCGGAGAGGAGGAGCCTTACTAAGCTCCAGGCCATCAGGGAAAACCTCTCCCACCCACTATACACAGACTTGGCTGACAGGAGGAGCATGTTCAGTGCTAGGCTCACACTACCTAAATGCACCACTGAACGGCACAGGAAGTCCTTCATTCCAACAGCCATCAGACTATACAATGCATCACTGTGCCTCACTGCATCACTGAGCACAGAGTGACAGTTAGCATCTTCCTGGACTCTTACTTTTGAAACAGCACTGTGCAATACTACACCTACTGTAGACCTCGGTATATTTTTACTGTATTTATTTACTGTATATTTTATTCCATTTTTATTCTATTTTATTCTACTCTTATCTTAGGCTATTTGATTTGTTTGTTATTCTTATTCGTGACCTGTTCTTTAATGTTTAATGTTGAGCGATTTGCAGTGTCAAATTTCCCTCTCGATAATAAAAGTATTTCTATTCTATTCTATTCTATTCTATTCTATTCTATTCTATTCTATTCTATTCTATTCTATTCTATTCTATTCTATTCTATTCTATTCTATTCTAAATCAAACCAATTTTCCATTGTCTATTCACCCAGGCGTCCCTGTGGTCTCACTGGAGTCAGCCGAACGACCCAACTACTTCCTGGTTATCTCTGGGCGCAGCCGGCTGCAACTGGAGCACTGGAGCCAGGGGGAGGCATTCAGTAGGAAGGCCAGTTTCATCCAGCACCAGGGGCTGTTCCTACCAGGCCACACCTCTTTCGAACTCATCGGCCAACCGGGGGTCTTTGTGACGCTGACTCGCACGTATGCGCGGGCCCAGAGATATGACAACACGGAGAGCTTCAGAGCCAGCAGTAGCTTTACCCTGGAGGGTCAGAGACACACAGAAACACACATACACACACATACACACACACACGCACACACACACAGAAACACACAAACACACACACACACACACACACACACATGCGCACAGTGTTGGGATCAATCTGATTTAGATTCAGTGAATTCAAATTATAAATCAAATTAAATGTATTTGTAAGGCCCGACAACACACGTTAATGTCCCCATGGGTCGTACACGTCTTCTTTAAACAAGTCAAGAAGAAACAAAACAATAAGTCAAGAACAGAACAAGAACACCATAAGGTCCAACAAATTTAAAATAAATGCATATAAATGAAAGAATGCAAGCACTCCCAGACAAAACTCAATAAAACCTAACAATAGGGAAAAATTCTCCACAGACGAAGCACGTATTTATACGGGTTTCGAATCCATGTGTTGTGGACAGAATCACCTATAAATACGTGGCAAGTTGTTATTGCTTTTATTCCATTTTAATAACCTGTTCAAGGTCGCAGACCGGGACTGCAGATCTACCCTAGTCTGTGAATTCGAGAAGGTACAATACCGGCCAGATCCTCTTAGGGGCGCTATCTCGATAATAGAGTGTTCCCTGTGGCAGAAGTTGTCTTTTTTTTTTTTGATCTCTAATGTAGTTTTCTACTCATCTGAAGCGATAGCTAATGTCTGTTGCACGGGATACGTTTTGGATCGCAGATTTCACCATGCAATAAGGGGATTTATCATCAGCCAATGGACATATCGATCTACCAGATGGCGATCGATAACGGGGAAATGCTCGGGGGGATCAGCCCCGACCACGGTAAGATCCCCTTCACGTAAATTACAGCCCAATCAGAGCTTGCTATGACACTCAACCAGCCGTCAAGTGTATGTGGCTAGTTAGACGAACACTGCTATTGGTAATCAATAATAATAAACAACGTCCCCCGCCCCCCCCCCCCTTTCATGCATACATGCTTTGGGACAGTCCCGATTATATGCAGTTTCAGTTATTTCTTTAGCATCTGTAAAACGGAAATGCCATTGGATATAACGTTAGCAGCTATTAGCCATTTATCTAGCCTTCCAGAAAATATACGAGACCAAATCCGCTATAAGCTTATATTCACGGCGCTATAAAATGAGAACCTATTGATGCATTTTTTTTTCTTTAAGCCATTTTGAAGGGACGGTTTATGAACTCAATTGACAATGAGAATGGACAGAGAGCAATACTAGTATAGATTTAGCTCTACAAAAAGCCACACGTCTGTTTACATTCCCCGGTCCTCTTGCCATTAATTAGACTCAGCCCAGTGGTTGCGAAAGTGTTAACTTCTCAATCAATTTAATTGAACACCGATGCACATGAACAAACCAGAGACACTCCACTCCAGAAGGAGACGTTGACTCATCGAGTGGTCTCTCTCTCTCTCTCTCTCTCTCTCTCCCTCTGGCAGAGAGCAGTTTTGTGATCCCGTTCCGTATGATGTGTGAGTGGCGCTACCACGCCTGTTCCAGCCCCTGCAGCCAGACGTGCAGCGACCGCGACGCCACGCGCTGCAAGTTCCTGCCTCCGTAAGCCACACAGAACTCTCTCACACGGTATTTCTAAACATATGCTCCTAGAGCACCTAGTGTTTCAAAATACTAACGTGACCTGTGTGTTTTGTTAAAGCGTGGAGGGCTGCTTTGCACGGTGTCCAAAGAACATGGTGTTTGACGAGATCACCAGGAGGTGTGTCTTCCCAGAGGACTGTGAGTATATAGTGTTTTTTCATTAATTCAACTTTTATTTAAACTCGAGGGACACAGAGGTTTCCGTCATTTACAGTGATATATACACTATTATATTATTAATAGGTACTTCGCTTTCTCTTTAGGTGTGACCCTTCCCCCGACTCCAACCCCCTTCGCGTTCGTGACGCGGTCCAACATCAGCACCACTGCACCCTCACTACCATCTACCGTCAGAACCAGCACCAGCACCAGGACCAGCACGACTGCCAGCACCAGGACTACAAGTGGCACCACCACCACGAGAGCGACCGCGTCCACCGTGTCCTCCAGCACGGCCAGGCTCATCACCACCACAGTCGACCCCCGCATCCCCACCACGCCCAGCACAGCGCCGGTCACAGAGCGCGTCACCCCGTCTCTCAGCCCCCCTGGACCCACGGTTACTCCTCCTCCATCTCCTCTGTCTCTCTCTCCCTCCGTTACAACCGTGTCCTCCATCGTCACTTCGTCTACCCACCCGGGAGTGACCACCCTCAGCACCACGGAGATGACCCCCACCCGAACCGCGACGACCCCGGGGACGGGGGTCACCGTCCCTGTAACCACGGCAGCGCCTTCCAACGTCACGGTGGACACGGCCGTCACCACCTCCCCCGTCTCTCCCGCCTCCCCTACTCCCTTCTCCCGTCACCCTTACGCTCCCACCACCACCACCCGTACCACCACACCGCCGCCGGGCCTCGTCACCACGCCAGCCGCTGGCACCACCCCGCCACCCGGTACCTCCCCCAGGCCCGGCGTGCTGACGCCCACCACCGCGGCCTGGTCCACGCCGACGCACACCCGCAGCTCGTACACTACGACCACCACGCCACGGCCCGTATCCATGGAAGCAGGCGTCACCACGGAGGCCACCACCTCGGTGTACCCTGGCGTGGACACCTCACCGGGCGCCATGACGACCACTCCGCTGCCTCCGGAGACCAGCGAGTTTACTAGCGAGGCTCTGACCTCGGAGGCAGTCACCAGCCCAGAGATCTCTCCCACAGCCGAGGAAGTCACCCTGTCCACCATACTGCCCTTCGGCCGATGTACAGTAAGTCTGTGTGTTTTATACACTCTCACACACACACATGCATAAAAACACACATCAAACGTTACTGGTGTGGTAAGTCTCTGTGTCAATTTGAGAGTTCCTTGCCCCGAGACTCCCAGACTTCCCCCGGAACGGAGGCGATAACGTTTGAATGTCTCTGCAGGCTGGAACAGTGAGCCCAGTGTCTGGCGGCTTATCAGTCTCTCTCTGTTTGTCTGACAGACAAACCAACACAACAGTCTCTTATCTGTTAGAGAGACAAACTGACGACTGTCTATCTCTGTCTGACTCTATCTGTTTGAGAGACAAACTGACCGACAGTCTATCTCTGTCTGACTCTATCTGTTTGAGAGACAAACTGACCGACAGTCTATCTCTGTCTGACTCTATCTGTAGTACTCATTTATATATTTTATGCCACACTTCTTTTCGTTGTACTGTATAATCTGACAGACAACACTGACAACATCTCTCTCTGTATCGTGTGTTTTCTTGGTATATGATGTTGAACGCTCCACAGCCTCCCTACTCCTACCGTGTGGATGAATGTACCGAGTTGATCTGTTTCAACGGAGAGCTGCTGCTGCACAACTCCTCCCTCCACTGTCGCTACAACACCACCCAGCCTCAGTGCAGCCTGCTGGGTCTGCCCATCCTCACCAACACTGACCCCTGCTGCCCCCAGTGGCAGTGTCCCTGTACGGTCACTCACACACACACACACACACACACACACACACACACACACACACACACACACACACACACACACACACACACACACACACACACACACACACACACACACACACACACGCACGCACGCACGCACGCACGCACGCACGCACGCACACACACACACACACACAACCCCAGTACGTTGAGTGTAGTGCTTATCAGGTGTATGTACAGATGTGTAATAGTAATACAAAATTATTGTGATACAGTATAACCTGGGCCCCCTGCTGTATACACACATGACTGTGTGGCCAGGTTCAGCTCCAACTCCATAGTGAAGTTTGCGGACAACACAGTGGTGGTGGGTCTATTCTCTAACAACGACGAGAAGACCTACCGGGAGGAGGTTGATGAACTGGAACGCTGGTGTCAGGACAACAGCCTGCTCCTGAACATTGGTAAAACCAAGGAGCTGATTGTGGATTTTAGGAGAACACAGCAGGGGACACACACACCACTGTGGATAAACGAGGCTACCGTGGACAGGGTGAGCAGCTTCAAGTACCTGGGGGTCCACATCTCAGAGGACCTGACATGGACAACACACATAGACTCAGTCGTAAAAAAGGCAAAGCAGCGCCTCTACCACCTGAGACAGTTAAGGAAGTTCATAGTAAGATACTCCAGTCCTTCTACTCCGGAGCTGTAGAGAGCATCTTGACTGGAAACATCACTGCCTGGTATGGAAACAGCAAGGCACAGGACAAGAAGGCCCTACAGAGAGTGGTGCGCTCAGCTGAGCGTACTACGGGTATTGCACTACCACCCCTGCAGGACTTATATAACAAGAGGTGCAAATCCAGAGCCTTGTTATGGTTTGTAACCGACCCCAATCGCACAACACAAGACAGGTATGAGAGTAAGCCAAAACAGGGCATTTATTTCTTATAGAACAAAAGCGGCACAGTCCCTTTAAGGGAGAACACAAAAAACACTAGAGTCAAGGAAATATGGAAACTGCGGCACTGTGCCTTTAAGAGGCGAACAGGCTAAGGGACTAAGGCTAAGGGCCAGGGCTAAGTGTCAGGGCCAGGACCAGGGGCACTGGAGAGGGGGACAGGGACAGAGGCCCGGAGAGGCGGGCTGGAGACAGGGACAGAGAACAGGGTTAAGGCCTTGGACAGGGCGAGGGCCAGAGCTGCTTACAGGGATGAGGACAGGGTTCCGACGGCGGAGGCCTGGCACGGGGACAGGGGCCCGACAGCGGAGGCCTGGCACGGGGACAGGGGCCCGACGGCGGAGGCCTGGCACGGGGACAGGGGCCCGACAGCGGGGGCCTGGCACGGGGACAGGGGCCCGACAGCGGAGGCCTGGCACGGGGACAGGGGCCCGACGGCGGAGGCCTGGCACGGGGACAGGGGCCCGACAGCGGGGGCCTGGCACTGTGCCTTTAAGAGGCGAACAGGCTAAGGGACTAAGGCTAAGGGCCAGGGCTAAGGACCAGGGCTAAGTGTCAGGGCCAGGACCAGGGGCACTGGAGAGGGGGACAGGGACAGAGGCCCGGAGAGGCGGGCTGGAGACAGGGACAGAGAACAGGGTTAAGGCCTTGGACAGGGCAAGGGCCAGAGCTGCTTACAGGGATGAGGACAGGGGCCCGACGGCGGAGGCCTGGCACGGGGACAGGGGCCCGACAGCGGAGGCCTGGCACGGGGACAGGGGCCCGACGGCGGAGGCCTGGCACGGGGACAGGGGCCCGACAGCGGGGGCCTGGCACGGGGACAGGGGCCCGACAGCGGAGGCCTGGCACGGGGACAGGGGCCCGACAGTGGGGGCCTGGCACGGGGACAGGGGCCCGACAGCGGGGGCCGGGCACGGAGACAGGGGCCCGACAGCGGGGGCCGGGCACTGAGATCCTCCTCCTCCTCCTCGGATGCTGCAGACGGGCAGCGCAGAACAAAGGGGGTCCCAGGGGACCGGGATGGGAACACGCCGTCCTCCCGTGGAATACTAGGGAGCGACGACGAGCCTCACCCCAGGAACGAGGATCACGAAGAGACGCCTTCCTCCCGTGGAATCGGGAGCGATGGCGTGCCGCCTTGACGTCTGGAGTGGGAACACTGGAAAACCTCCCGTAGAGAATTAGAGAGCGAAGACGGTGTCCCACTCCAGGCAAACGGCGACAGGTGGTGATGGCTGGGCCGTCGTCTCACGCCGGAGACGCGGCAGGTGATGGTGACGTACAGAATGGTAACGTCCAGAACTCCATGAACACAGACACAGATACAGAACGACCCGACCAGGACTGGAAGGGAGGTCCAGGTATATAAAGCCCTCTGGGGCGCTAATCATAAACTATGACAGCTGCGTGAAGGTAGTCCAAGGGTGGGGGCTGGTGAAGAGTAGAGGAGAGTAAATCATCGCAAGGGTGGGGGCTGGTGAGGGAGAGTAGACAGGGAAAAGTTCAGGGAACAGGCGAATCCTCACAAGCCTGCAGAATAATGAAAGACCCTCACCACCCCAACAACAGCCTGTTCAAGCTGCTGCAGTCAGGCAAACGCCTATGCACACCAGCAACTAGGACAGAGAGACTTCGGCTCAGCTTCTTCCCCCAGGCCATCAGAGTCTTGAACACTGAACTCTCCACACACAAGCACACATGAGCACACACACAACACACATACTGTATACACTCACACACTAACAGTCACTTTAGCACGAACATACACACACACACACACACACACACACACACACACACACACACACACATACACACACACACACACACACACACACACACACACACACACACACACACACACACACACACACACACACACACACACACACACACACACATGCTGCACACGCTCACACTCAACGGTCACTTTACACAATGAAAAGGTCACAAAAGAAAAAAACGGGAGTGGTTCTTGTATAGTAATAGATGGATATAGCAAGATAGCATAAGAATATATAGTATAACTGTATATTGTATAGTATAGTATGTATAGTAGTGTACATAAGACCCAGCTTTAATGATGCCAAAGGAATGAGCTGAGTAAAACAAAACAAAACCAAACTAACTCGATTTTTTTTTATTTTTTTTTATTGAATAGTTTATTGGTTTAGAATGGAAAATCACACATATACATTGGATCACAATATGAAAACAGGTATACATTTTCTCCATTTACCAATAGGATTTCATAAAAACACAATAAAGCCATAGGCTTGTTTCCATTGTGGTCCTTCATCATTGGTGTCAGTGGATTTATGTACTGGTGTGTGGACGTGGGTGTTTGTAGTGTCTGTATGTCAGGATGTGTGGTATAAAAACAAAAAAAAAATACATACAATAATATTCCATTTTATAGACAATAAAAGAATAAAAAAGGAACAACCCTTTGTTCACTACTCCCAGCTTCTGCTACTTATGATCCACCTCTTTATAGCTAATTTAAAAGTGGAGAAGGGGCTTATGGTCTTCAACTCCATTGGTAGGCTATTCCATTGTACTGCTGCTGAATATAGGAATGCGTTTTGGCCAATTTTCCTATTGCATCTCACTGGGACGATGTCTGTAGGGCTCCCCCTGGTGGCGTGTCCGTGTACATCCCTTACCATGTTAAAATATCCACTGAGGTACTGAGGGACAGTATTCCCGAGTATCCTATGTGTTATGTTGAGTTTTATTTGAGAGACCCTCTCCTCAACCCTGAGCCATTTGAGGCTGTTAAAATGTGTCTGTGTAAGGTGAGTCCGATAGACACAAGTCAGTATTCTAGTGTATATTTAGGTTTCTAAGGCAGGTTGAGGCATAACACAACACAATGCATAATGACCGTTAACACTTTGGTTGCCTAAGGTTAAATTCATGATATACCATAGATTGCCAGCGCTATTTGTCTATGGAGAAAGTCCCCTTCTTTGCAGGGCTATAACTTTTTTAATTCTATTGCTACATTGCCATTATTAGGGCCCATTCAAAGTCCTATATGTATTGTTCATTGTGTAGCAACGTTAAACTTTTTCATTCACATATTCATAGTAAAGTATGGTCTAATGTATAAGTATGTTTTCATCTCTTTCTGCAGCTTTCTCCAGAACGTGATATATAGCCCCAAATGCATTATATTGATGATGAAATACAGTTTGATCAGCAATCAGCGCGATATAAAAAATTCCAACTAGACGTACTTCTAGAAGTTACTACACGTCATCTGATGTTGACCGGATGGGCGAGGGGGCGTTTATAATTCCATGGGCAGCGTTATATCAATCATCTAATGTGGGTCAAATGTTGATAATAGCAGTTAGTATCTAAGACGGTAACGTTACACGCTGAAACTCACCCCAGTCTCCGCGCGCTGTTGGGCGATCATCGTCGAGTAGAAATTTTATCATTATGGGATATATTTTTACCCGGTCCATCTCCAGCTTGTATAATGGTATATACGTCCAAATCATGTTGTTTATCGAGTTATTGCCAATCGATCACCGTGTAGCGTGACGAGCCAGAGTCCCATGAACCATAGCGAGCACCCGGAAGTACTACGGTCGTCATGACAACCTCTATTCAACATCCTGTTTGGCGATTGCGCCGATCGGCCACCAGATGGCGCTCCTGAACCGCCAGAGAGCTCAGTGGGTCCTGCTGGTGGATCTCAGGCCAGCGGAGGGACATTATGAATCCGATCGCAGATTTTTGAAATATTGATATAAGGACGCTGTACAGCGTCCCCCGGCAACTTTAGCATGGCCAGCAAAGACGTGAAAAGACGTGTCCCGGCACTCAAAGTGTTAACACTCAGATCCTCGTTTTAATGCATCCATCTGACTCTGTGTGAGTGTGTTGTGATAGGTCGATGTTCCATCTGACTCTGTGTGAGTGTGTTGTGATAGGTCGATGTTCCATCTGACTCTGTTTGAATGTGCTGTGATAGGTCGATGTTCCATCTGACTCTGTGTGAGTGTGCTGTGATAGGTCGATGTTCCATCTGACTCTGTTTGAATGTGCTGTGATAGGTCGATGTTCCATCTGACTCTGTGTGACTGTGCTGTGATAGGTCGATGTTCCATCTGACTGTGTGACTGTGCTGTGATAGGTCGCTGCTCCATGATGTCAGACCTGCGCGTGATCACGTTTGACGGCAACAATGTGGCTCTGTACGACAACGGCTCCTACATCCTGGTCAACCTGCCCAGAGAGAACATCATCGGCACGGTGGAGAAATGCCCCACCAGCCAGGTAACCTGCCAAGGACTCAACGATACTAATACAGGGTATCTGCAGGGTATTAAAAAGTATTAAAGGTCCCGTGTCTTATAAATGGCCTTTTCCAGTGTTTAGCATTGTTTTCTAGCAATGTGGGGTTGTATCAATGGGGTCTGTGTCTCTAATTCTCATTTCGGCTCATCAGATCGGGGCCTTTGTCACTAGATCCTCCCTCACTGAACTAAGCTATTCTGAAATCAAGCTCTACAGACTGTCTGACAAAATGATTGTTTAATTTTCAAACGTATTCAAGTATAAACATCATAACCATGTCACAACAGGCAGCTGGGTGGCACAGCGGACTAAGCGCTCGTCATGCATGCCATGCATTAATGGAGTCCGTCACCTTGTTTGTAGAGCTATAACTATATTCTATAGCTATGGATACAATACTATGGTCATTTGACACTGAGTTTCGTCCGGTCAAGATGCAAAAAAGAAGAATGGGGCGGCTGGGTAGCGCAGCGGACTAATCGCTCGCCTACCACCGCAGAGACACTGGGATCGAATCCAACAATTGGCAGTGTTAGCGGGTGGGAAGCCGGCGGGGTATGTATCCTGGTCGTTGTAAACAGCGACTCCTACTGGTCGGTCGGCGCGCCTGATCAGCAGGGAAGGGATTTGGGGGAGGTAGTTTTTCCCTATTGTTAGGTTTTAGTGAGTTTTTCCTTACCTTCGCGTGGGGTATGTCTGGGAGTGCTTGCATTCTTTCATTTATTTGCATTCATCTAAAAAAATTTGGACCTTATGGTGTTCTTGTTCTGTTCTTGACTTATTGTTATGTTTTCTTCTTGACTTGTTTAAAGAAGACCTGTACGGCCCATGGGGACATTAACGTGTGTTGTCGGGCCTTATAAATAAATTTGATTTGATTTGATCATCCCACGTGTTACAATCCCCCAGTGAAAGTCCTCGCTGTCAGGTGAAAAGAAAAATAGCCAACCGGGACCCATATAATCAACACACAGCCCAAGATACAATGTTTCAAAGGGTGCTCGATACCGCCGCCTGGGAGGATCTGGCCGGTACTGTACCTTCGGAATCCCAGTATGCCTTTTACAGGCAACATGCAGCTCCCTGACATTGAATAGGGTATTAAAATCGACACGTGATTGGCACTCAACGGTCGGGGACCAGAAACGTGTTCACACGTGATTGGCACCCAACGTGTTAAGAGGTTAAAGACACAGAACGGCCTGTTCTTGGTGGAGCTCATGTACAACTATGTTGAGATGGTTTTTGATACTTAAAACCATAAAAATATCTTCTATCCACAAAAAAGTGGAACACAAAATCAGGGAACTGCTGAATAGGATGGGAGGCAGGATGGACTAGACTGGAGGTTCGATCCCCACCACTGAGAGGAGGGTGTATTCCAGCTGTGAGCTGGTGACTGAAGGGTGGCTGGTATTACATCTACGGTGCCCACTATCTCTGCCTACATGCCCTTGAGCAAGGTACTGAACCCCAAAACTGCTCCAGGGGCGCTGCACTGTGGGCAACCCTGCGTTCTGACCTCTCTGATGAAATGTGCATGTGTAACTAGGAGGGATATATATGAGGACTGTGTGCATGTGTAACTAGGAGGGATATGAGGACTGTGTGTATGTGTAACTAGGAGGGATATGAGGACTGTGTATATGTGTAACTAGGATGGATATGAGGACTGTGTGTATGTGTAACTAGGAGGGATATGAGGACTGTGTGCATGTGTAACTAGGAGGGATATGAGGACTGTGTGCATGTGTAACTAGGAGGGATATGAGGACTGTGTACAGATACAGCCCTGAAAAATCAAGCATCTACTGCTCCTCTACCACTACTCCACCACTCCACTCCAAACTGATTTTGTGACTCCTATTGTTCTGGACCAGGCCAGATTTTACACCTCCACTGCCTCCCACAGGCTGGGGAGAATTTCATCTTACATTTTTATTCGTCCCAAATGTCCCAGCCCCATCCGATTTCTTAGCTTTTTTCACTGTTTATTTATCATGCATTGCAACACTAATATATGGTCAGTACCCCAAGTCAGACTGCCCATATAAAAAATGTCTTGGGGGTCTGAGGGCAGTAGCTCCCGACCCCCTCCCTGGGGAAGCACTTAAGTTAAGTACCCTCCCTTTGCTTACATTTAGACCCAGCCACCAGCCCCCAAAAATTAACACCTGAGTGCTAGTTCTAAAGTGACAGAGGAGTGGCAGTAATGACTTGAATCTGAAGGGCTTCATCTGTATGTGTAACTATTGGGGATATGAGGATTGTGTATGTGTAACTAGGAGGGATATGAGGACTGTGTGTATGTGTAACTAGGAGGGATATGAGGACTGTGTGTATGTGTAACTACTGTAGGAGGGATATGAGGACTGTGTGTATGTGTAACTAGGAGGGATATGAGGACTGTGTGTATGTGTAACTAGGAGGGATATGAGGACTGTGTGTATGTGTAACTATTGGGGATATGAGGACTGTGTGTATGTGTAACTATTGGGGATATGAGGATTGTGTATGTGTAACTAGGAGGGATATGAGGACTGTGTGTATGTGTAACTAGGAGGGATATGAGGATTGTGTATGTGTAACTAGGAGGGATATGAGGACTGTGTGTATGTGTAACTAGGAGGGATATGCGAAAAGACACATTTAAATTGCCTTGTGTACATTGACAATAAAAAGTAATTTATTTTTAATAATCTAGTCTAAAATCCATTGTCTTGCTGTAATGTAATCATGTCTACTCTGTTGACATGGTATGAGTGTACTGGTACAGGCACAGCAGACAATAATACAACACCAGATGCTGCTCAGAAATGCTGTCACTCAGCTGTATTTTCCCCCTGTGTTCCTTACAGAGTGTCAATTCCATCAGACGGCCCGTGAGTATCATACCCTCCTCTTTCTTACCCCTAACAACCAGACAGCTGCCGTCTTTCTGATCTGTTCCAATAGTTTCCTTAGAAATCGGTAAAAGGGCTTTTATTTTTAGAGCTCCTTCCGACTGGAATAAATCCCCAGATCATTTACGATCTTTAACCTCATTTTGGTTTATTTAACCCTACCTTGTTCTGCCGTATTAAAACTAGCTGCTCACGCTGTGAATGATTATTTTTATACTTTTGTTTTTGACAGACATACAAGTTATGTTCATTGTTGTTGTTGTTGTTGTTGTTGTTGTTGTTGTTGTTGTTGTTGTTGTTGTTGTTGCTGCTGCTGCTGCTGCTGTTTACTGTTGTCAGTTGTCTCCGCATTGTGTTTTCATGCTGCAGGACCCCTTGAAGACCAGATGCTATGATCTCAAGGGGCTCATCATGAATAAATGTCCACAGTGTGTCTCAGCCTCACCTTTACGTCAAATGAAAATTCATAATTCTTATTGTAACCAGCGAACAAACAAATATAGGACAATTGAATTACAAATCGGACAACAACTATGTTTTCAAACTGAGGCCCTGGAACTGATCCTGTAAATAAGACAGTCTTGTATGTCCTTGTCTCGTCTCCCTGTGACTCCTCTGTGTCTCTCTGCCAGAGTCCTACCGGAGGAACCTCTGGTCTGTGTTTTAAGAAGCTCAACATCACCACCAATTCATACAGAATCATTATCAACAGACTGGAACGCAAGGTGTATATACATATAAACAACCCTGCTTTTTGTGTGTGTGTGTGTGTGTGTGCGTGCGTGCGTGTGTGCGTGCGTGTGTGCGTGCGTGCGTGTGTGTGTGTGTGTGCATGCGTGCGTGTGTGTGTGTGTGCGTGCGTGTGCCTGCGTGCACATGTTTGTCTTTCTCGGTCTGTATACATTATTCAATTGAAAGATAAACAACCCTGCTTTTACTTCCTGACTTCCTGCTTTGTATGTCTGTGTGTATGTGTCTGTGTGAGTGTGATAATCTGTCTCTAGTCTACCAGCCTGTGTTAAAACATAATTGCATCGTAGGGTAAACAACACTGTTCATATGTCTTGCTGTGTGTTGATGAGTGTATCAGTGTGTGTGTGTGTTGACGAGTGTATCAGTGTGTGTGTGTGTTGACGAGTGTATCAGTGTGTGTGTGTTGATGAATGTATCAGTGTTTGTGTGTGTGTGTGTGTGTTGACGAGTGTATCAGTGTGTGTGTGTGTTGATGAGTGTATCAGTGTGTGTGTGTGTGTGTGTGTTGACGAGTGTATCAGTGTGTGTGTGTTGATGAGTATCAGTGTGTGTGTGTGTGTGTGTGTGTGTGTGTGTGTGTGTGTGTGTGTGTGTGTGTGTGTGTGTGTGTGTGTGTGTGTGTGTGTGTGTGTGTGTGTGTGTGTGTGTGTGTGTGTGTGTGTGTGTGTGTGTGTGTGTGTGTGTGTTGACGAGTGTATCAGTGTGTATCAGTGTGTGTAAATGTGTATGTATCCATCTGTCTGCCAGTCTGCACAAGAATCATTGAAATGCTGGGTAAATAACCCTATTTATTTCTGCCATGTGTGCCTGTCTGCGCTTGCATATGTCTGTGTGTGTGTGTGTGTGTGTGTGTGTGTGTGTGTGTGTGTGTGTGTGTGTGTGTGTGTGTGTGTGTGTGTGTGTGTGTGTGTGTGTGTGTGTGTGTGTGTGTGTGTGTGTGTATGTGTGTGTGTCTTGTCTTTTATGTGTGTGTGTGTGTGTGTGTGTGTGTGTGTGTGTGTGTGTGTGTGTGTGTGTGTGTGTGTGTGTGTGTGTGTGTGTGTGTGTGTGTGTGTGTGTGTGTGTGTGTGTGTGTGTGTGTGTGTGTGTGTGCATGTGCACATGTGTGTGTGTGTGTGTGTGTGTGTGTGTGTGTATCTACGTGTGTGTTCCCCAGGTGTCGGTGAACTACCGAGCAGCCAAGCTGCCTTTCTCCCGTCAGTCTCTGCATGTGGACGACACGGGCAGCATGTATCTGATCCAGACTCCTGGAGGAGTCAGCATCCAGTGGTACCACAGTACCGGCATCATGGTGCTGCAGTACACCGCTCCACACAACGCCACTGAGGGCACGCGGGGCCTGTGTGGTGAGACAACACAACACACAACTCCTCTACACTCACACAAGGCTTGTGGCGTCAACACATACTGTACACACGTTGTGTTTTTGAGTTCTCTGACCGCCATTAAAAGGAACACACCAACATTATGGGAAATGTGCTTACCGTCTTCTAGCTAATTTCAGAGTCAGATAGGAAGATAGATACCAATTTCCTCTATGTGCATTAAGCAGAAAGCTATCCAGCTGTGCAAGCTAGCCTAGTTTAGCACAAATTAATGGAGGCGGATGCGGATCAACTAGCCTAGCTGCTGGCCAAAAACACCTCTTCCGGAGTTTTAAGCTAGGCTAGTGGTCTGTATCCACTTCCATTAATTTGTGCTTATAAAAGCAAATGAACCATTTTAGTTGATCATTTCACTTTTAGGATTTTTTCATGATGTCGTATCAGTTTGTTTATTGAACATTATACTTACCGCTTCTGCATCACAACAGCTCTCACAAATGTATTAATCTGTGATTAACAGTGGATCTGAAGGGGTCTTTTGCAGATGGACAGTAATGTAAGAAAGGCAGCTATCTTTTAGCAGATTTGTCAATTAAACAGATTATTCAATAAGTCAATGAAATCCAATCTACCTACCTACCTATCTCTCTCTTTCCTATACACACAAACACTTAACTATACTACTGTAACCAAGTGGATTTGAACCTGGGACCATAGGATCCACATGCGACCGCACTAACCATCTGAGCTAAAGGGTCCGACCCGTTAGCAGGTGCTGGTTGACTGCGACCGACTCCTCAGTAATTTACACTACTATATTAACTCTGTCTCTATCTAGATCTATATAGACACACACACCTACACACACACACACACACACACACACACACACACACACACACACACACGCACACGCACACACACACGCACACACACACACACGCACACACACACACACACACACACTTGTATACAACCCTGTAGTCCATCTACACCTGGTGCCTGTTGGTGACACAAGATGTAAACAGGTAGACCCTCCTGTCTGTCCCGTCTGGTTCCAGGCTGTTGTGACGGGAACCCGGCAGACGACCTGAAGCTGCCCAACGGCACCGTGGTCCGAGAGGTGGGAGACATGGCACTGTTCCTGCAGGCCTGGAGGGTCCAGACAACCGACGAGACGGAACACATGCGCCGGGTCGGAGAGAACTGCACCACCAGGGACTGCTCCAACTGCCTCTTCATGCTGCGCCAGAGGGCCTTCACATCCTGCCACAGCAAGGTACACACACACACACCAGGTCAAGTTACAGTAGAGGTGCTGTAAGTGGGTTTTTGGTCTACATGTTAAAATAATAGCTCTACATTCCAACAGCCATCACTGATATAGAGTGTTTGGTCAGTAACATGGGTCTCCCAGTCCCTCCACTCTGCAGTAAACACAAATTAAATGTTCTGGTATCCCTTCCCTACTAGGAAATTATGCTATAGGACATACTGCAAAGATTGTCTGACAAAAAGAAATAAAAACTAGTTTAAGCTATATGTGTCCTTGAAACAAGTAAAAGAATCTGCCAGTGCAGTAAGACAATTTGGCTTGGCAAGATTTCTTGAAATAAGTAAAAATATCTAGGGTTCTCTCTCCTGATTGGATAAAGTGGGAACGGGATACCAGAACATTTATTTTGTGTTTACTGCCGAGTGGAGGGACTGAGAAACCCATGTTACTAACCAAACACTGACAGTGATATCAGCAATGGCTGTCTGAATGTAGAGCTATTTAACACTTATTTTAACAACAACAAAAACGCTTACAGCCCCTTTATGTTTATCTATATAGCTGAATCCTGATCTGAGCATGACATAAGAGCAAAATGGCCACCGTGTGAATATTATGGTGGACAGGCTTTACAGGCCCACAGTACAATGGAACAACCAACCCTGACCTTTAACTCTCATGACAATAAAACGTCCTCCTTCATGGATAAACTGACCGCCTATCAACCCTTAGCAGCACATTAGAGATATTTGCTACAGTTATGTATGTGAGCTAATGGCCCTGCTATTTGGCAGGCTTTCCAACATGTTCATAAACCCTCATTTAAGAAGTGTGCAAGCCCACAGAGAAAAGGGCCAAACAAACAAACTAGCAAGATTCTGTCCAATTTACTGCTGTAGTAGATAGTGAGGCCATGTGCTGGATCCAAGGGCGTAATTCTGTTGTCATTGGTGGGGGGGACACATTGGGGGGTGTGGTCAGTGGCGGAAGGGTGCAACGTATAGTAGTATGGTCGCGGGGGTGGTGGCCGGGGGGGTGAATGAGGGTGTTCCCCCCTTTTTCGTATTTTTTTTTAAAAATCAGTTGTGCAAGTCAATTTTGGTGAGTTGTTTCTATATAATTCACTTATGACAAGTCATAATGCCGCGCGAGTCTCGGAACGTGCATACTACGTTGTGTGTATGAGAGAGAGAGAGAGAGAGAGAGAGAGAGAGAGAGAGAGAGAGAGAGAGAGAGAGAGAGAGAGAGAGAGAGAGAGAGAGAGAGAGAGAGAGAGAGAGAGAGAGAGAGAGAGAGAGAGAGAGAGAGAGAGCGAGAGAGAGATCGCGCTATTTATCACAGTTTCACACCAAACTGGGGAGGGGTGTTACAGTATGTATCCTATTTGAGCACACCTGAATACTGGGCTGTTGTTGATATGCAAAGACAGCTGTGGTACTTAGTGCCGGGTGCTCACTTGACTTTGCATGACAATGGCTCAGAGATGGCCAAGCAGCCGTTTTCCTATCACGTCGCGTCACCGTTTATTATCGTGCAGCGGACACTAACTGCATTCTGAAAACATGCCGGGGACACTAACTGCATTCTGAAAACATGCCGGGGACATTTCCCGCGGACCCAGTGGCGGCTGGCCACCGGGGGCGCTAGGGCGCCGACTCACCTGTTAAATGAGAGAAGAAGAAAAAAAAAACGTTTTTGTTTTTTGTTTTATAGCCCTATAAATAATATAAACATGTTTAAAATGAATAATATTTACTCATTTTAAGTATGTTTGTGTTTCCAATGCACAATATAACGTTAATATATAAAATAAAAAATACTCGTTTTCCTGAACAGGAAGTGACTCACTCCTGCCGCATTTCTCCTGCCGCATTTCTCCTAGCCGTATTTCTCGGCCCGGGCTAGACGCAATAGCGCTCTGAGTGCTCGTCACTGTTTGATCGCTGTATCCGTCGCAGCCAATCAGTGCGTAATGCGCTGTGCGTTGAAATATGATGTTTATGATGGAAGCCGGGCGCGATTTGAAGCGGTCTAAGCAGCAGCGTCTATAATTTTTTTTTCCGTAGCAGCATTTTTTTCCGTAGCCGCATTTCGCGGAGACGCTCTCTCTGATTGGCCAACACCATTTTCTAGCTTCTAGGTTGGCAGACTGTGTTGTTGTGATGCAGCTATTTGTCTTAGAGCGTGAAGGCAAGTTCTTTCGACGGTTAACTAAGCTTAGGCACTCTTTCAAAGTTGGTTAAGGTTAGAGTTTGTCTTAGAGCAGGGCGATAGAACGCCAGGTAGTTTGCAGGCTGTTTGACGAGGAAATGGGCAAAGACACAGCTCTTCACAGTACTTGTTGCCGTTGTTGGTTAACAACAAGCTATATGGATGCAGTGTGGACAACTGGACATGCATGGACAATGGACATCAACACAGTCTGGACAGTGGAGTGGAGTGGATATACTTTATCAAGCCCTTCTGCCCTGCTGGACCACTGTGCGTTTCAACTTAACAAGGTATAGTTGCGATCTCTCTCTCTCTCTCTCTCTCTTTCTCTCTCTTTCTCTCGCTCTCTCTCTCTCTCTCTCTCTCTCTCTCTCTCTCTCTCTCTCTCTCTCTCGCTCTCGCTCTCTCTCGCTCTCGCTCTCTCTCTCTCTCTCTCTCTCTCTCTCTCTCTCTCTCTCTCTCGCTCTCTCTCTCGCTCTCTCTCTCTCTCTTTCTCTCTCTCGCTCTCTCTCTCTCTCGCTCTCTCTCTCGCTCTCTCTCTCTCTCTCTCTCTCTCTCTCTCTCTCTCTCTCTCTAATTTCGCTGCGGGTGGGGCATAACCACTCAGACAATGAATGGTAACTTGTTGGGAAGGCTAGGAGAATTATTAAGGACTCGAGCCACCCGAACAACTGCCTCTTTGAACTGCTGCGGTCAGGCAAGCGATACCGGAGTCTTAAGGCGAGCACAGAAAGACTCAGAAGAAGCTTCTATCCCCAGGCCATCAGGCTGCTAAACGAACAATAAACAATATGCAACAACCATCAAATGCACACAGCACACACACCCACACGCACACACTCACTTAAACAAACAACACACTGCAGCACCCACTCTCCACACTTTAGATCACACAAACACACTTTATATTTATTGATAAAGGATTTGCACTACAACTCGTACACCTACTGTAAATTGTACCTAAATTGCACCTCATCCCATTTCTGCCTTGCACTATATAGTATTGTATATTAGTACACTGCATAGTATTGTGTATTGTATATTATATGGTAACTCAGTTACGTCTATTCTGCATCGAACATTGTACATATGTCTATACTGAACACTGTGACCTCATTTTTTTACTTCTAATTTACATACTATACTATGTTATTTTATTTCATACTTATCTTATCTTGTCTTGCACAGTCTCTGGAGCGTAACAGTAAGAAGCATTTTGTATAAAAGTATTCTGTACTTCTGTATGACAACTATTAAAGAAACTTGAACTTGAAACTTGAACTTTAAAATGACGAGATATACATATGTGTTTATTATTGAATAGATCTGAGAGAGAGAGAGAGAGAGAGAGAGAGAGAGAGAGAGAAGAGAGAGAGAGAGAGAGAGAGAGAGAGAGAGAGAGAGAGAGAGAGAGAGAGAGAGAGCGAGAGAGAGAGAGAGAGAGAGCTGTGCGTGTTTGTGTTGGGCTATTGGAAACGTGGTTGCATTTGACTGACTGTGATCATATATTGATCGATGGCAATGGTGATAATATTCGCCAATGCGTGCCTTGTACATGTTTGCAAAATGTTTGGTATAGCGCCCCTAGTGGAGAAGAATCTACGAGCCGCCACTGCGCGGACCCCCCCCCCTTAGTTACGCCCCTGGCTGGATCCAACGCTGTTTGTGTCCTGAAATTCCCACGTTGAACCTCTGGAATAATATCTTAATCTCATGTATTGAATTGGTGGTTTAATGCGTTCCAAATGCATGTCTGTGTACTGTATATATATATATTGTTACTGTATATATATCTATCCACATCTGTCTATACATTAATTGCATATAATCGTTTTTACATATCTGTAGATACTATATCTATATAATAATAACAATAATAATAATAATAATACTAATAATACTAATAATAATAGCTTAGATTTATATAGCGCCTTTCAGGAGACCCAAGGCCTTTAACAGGAGTGGGCATCTAGGGGAAGGGGATCGGGGAACAACGTAACAACAAACAACATATCTGTACATATCACAGTACATATCGTGTCTGTTGAAGGCAGAGGTTCTGTGTAGGATTGTTAGTAACTGTCTAACTGCATATATAACTGTTTACACTAGTAACTGTCTAACTGCATATATAACTGTTTCCACTAGAGGGCGCTCTAGGCGGAGACACTCAGGAACACCGCCAGGTGGCGAGTATAAATAGTGGTGTCTCCTCCCACTCCTTTCTCTTTCCCCCAGTCTCTCAGTGAGAGAAGACCTGTAGTGTTACTGCTCTGCCATGTGAATAATAAACCACGCCAGTTAAGGCTCAAGATAGAAACCATGCCTCTTGACCACATTATTGTCGCCCTATAGCCGAATTCTGTTAACAGGTTATGGGCCCAGATAACGCTGGGGCGAAATAATAAGGGTACTTTTTTTTGTAGCAAGCTTAGCTAAAGTATAGGCTAGGTTAGCGCCGGGAGCACCGCGTGGCTAGACGCTAGGCCAACAAGAGCTAAAGCTTACCACCAACGAAGAGGATGGAAAACAAGGGAAGGGGCAAATGGCCATCATTCAATGGAAAAGCAGAGGACTATGAGCTCTGGGAAGAGCGCATGCTATGCTGCATGCACGGTGCGGGGCTGAAGGAGACGATCCTGGCAGCCCCCACGGGAGAACTGACGGCGGAAGAGCAAGCCCTGGACAACCAGCATAACGCAGACGCGTACTGTGAGTTAGCGCCGCTGCTCGACGACACCAGCCTGGGGCTGATATTCCGTGACACTAAAGACAGAGGCCGAGAAAGCCTGGAGGTGTTGAGAGAGCATTACATCAGGCGAGGAAGACCCAGAGTCGTGGCCCTCTACATAGCATACTCTACATAACGGCCCTGAGGAAGGGGCCCACCGAGACTGTGACCGAATACGTCAACAGAGCGGAGCAGATCACGACGCCATTGAGGAGTGCCGGAGAAGCACCAAGCGATGGGCTAATGATGGCGATGATGATGAGAGGACTACCGGAGCTGTACAAACCGTTCACACTCCTGGTAACACACGGTTCAACGGACATGACGTTGGGACAGTTCAAGGCTAAGTTAAGGAACTTCGAGGCCTCAGAAGATACCCACCCAGCCGCCGCGGAGGCGGGAGAGAGGGTGCTAAAGGGAGAGGACCAGGACCACGACGGAACTGGCGTGTTGGCGATGCGGAGAGAAAGGCCATCGGAAAAGCGACTGCACAATGACTGTCTGGTGTAGCTTCTGCAAATCCACGGGGCACACAGACAGAGCATGCATGAAGAAACACGACCAGAGCGCGCGATACGCGCATGGGCAAGATGACGGCCATGGACGAGACGGCGACCAAGGACGAGACAGAGGCCATGGACAAAATGGCTGCTACGGACAAAATGGCGGCTACGGACAAGATGGCGGCTACGGACAAGAAGACGGCTGTGGACAGGATGATGACAGCGGACATGATGGCGGCGACGGTCGACGTGAGACGGATCGAGACGACGCCCGGAGAATAACGGGACAAGAAGACTGCGCTTTCGGGGCGCGAACGGCGTGCACTGCCGGACCGGCCCAGCTGCAGCGAGCCCAGAGAAGGGGACTGATCGTGGACACAGGTGCGTCGTCCCATGTCATCAACGACAGGAGTCGGTTCAAGAACTTTCACGACACTTTCCACCCGGAGAGGCACAGCATGGAGCTGGCAGATGGGAGATGCACCTACGGATTGGCGCAAGAGAGAGGAGACGCTCAGGTATGCCTCACGGACAGTAAGGGGCGCCGGCGTACGGTGGCGTTAAAGAACGGTCTCTCCGTACCATCGTTCCCACAAGGACTATTCTCTGCAATAGCTGCTACTGCAAGCGGTGCCAAGGTATTCTTCGATAAATGTAATCATTTTCTTGTAGAATCTGACGGTACACGGTTTGACATAAAGATGTACCAGAGAGTATATTATCTGCAAACGGAGTGTAATGACAACGACAAGTGTAATGATAATAATGATATGTGTAGCGTGACAGCCAGTCACGATATTCAGACATGGCACGAGATTATGGGTCATTGTAATTACGAGGATTTACTGAAACTGCAAGTAGTGTCAGAAGGCATGCACATTGAAGGAGAAAAGCGTAGACCTGACAAAAATTGTGCAGAATGCAAAACGGGGAAGTTTACTCAACCGAGATACAGAAATCCCACAGACAGAGTAAGGGTACCACTTGCATTAGTTGACACGGACCTAGCCGGCCCAGTAAGCAACGAGTCCATAGGAGGCTTTGGATATGTACTGTCTTTTACAGATGTGTGCACAGGGGCAGTGTTTGTTTACTTTCTCAAAGCAAAGAGTGACACGCCCCAGGCCACGGAGAGATTCCTGGCAGACGTAGCCCCTTATGGTAACGTAGGATGCTTGAGGTCCGACAACAAAACCGAGTTCACAAACAGAGAGTTCCAATCACTGTTGAGAAGGTATAAGATAAGACACGAGACGCCACATCCATATCCCCCACACCAGAACGGGGTGGCAGAGAGGGAATGGCATAACCTTTTCTAAATGGCTAGGAGTAAGCTAGCAGATAGTAACTTACCTAAGAGCCTATGGCATTATGCGGTGCAAGAAGCCGCTTACACCAGAAACAGGTGCTTTAATAAGCACTCGGGCACCACCCCGTATACAGCACTGACAGGAAAGAAGTGTAATCTAGCCAGAATGCACCGATTTGGATCAGTGTGTTATGCGTACCTGCATGACAGGGGAAAGCCCAAGTCCAGAGGGGTAAAAGGATTGTTCATAGGACACGACAAGGGAAGCCCCGCTTTCCTAGTTTATCATCCCGGTAACGGCAGAGTGCAGAAACACATGCTAGTCAAGTTTGTCACGAAGGCAACAGGTGAGAGCGAGACACAGAGAGAGGAGCCAGAGCAAGAGTAACTCCAGAGTAAGGTGTGTAGAAACAGAGACACATCAACTTAGTACGGTCGTGCAGGCAGACAGTCAGCAACCCCCAGAGGGCGATGACGAGGAGCACCCGAGGGTGACATCAAGTGCCCCAAACAGTGGGAGGTATCCCTCAAGGGAACACAAACCCCCAAAGTATCTGACAGACTATGCCTGGAAAGGGAGTGACGAGGAGGACAGTACACCTACCCCCGTTGATTACTACTACAGGGTAGTCAGTCGGGTAACCCCGACCTTTAAAGAGGTCACATTGTCCCCCGAAGAGGGCCGACAGACAGTGGGAGGGAAATGGGTGCATTCAACCAAGTTACCAGAGGGCAGACAGACAGTGGGAGGGAAATGGGTGTATTCCATCCAGGAGGGTATTGAAGGCCACGACAAATACAAAGTGTGGTTCGTAGCAAATTGCTTAAAGGCTGAAGGAGGGTACTCCATGTTTAAATAATGAAGGAGGGTGGCTACACTGCTTAAAGGCATGAGGAGGATACTCTAGGTTTAAATACGGGAGGAGTAGAATCCAGGTTTAAATACCTGATTAGAGTCCATGTCTAAATATTGAAATGGATCCTATGTTTAATCCCAGGTTTAAGTACCGAGGTGGGTGATTGTTTAATTCCATGTTTAAGTACAGAGGTGGATGACTTACCATGTTCTCAATGATGTAACTATGTGGGAAAGATCCTGAAACGTTTAGACATGTAAGAATGTAGATCAAGGGAAACACCATGTGATCAAAGACTAGACTATCAGTAGGATGGTCAGAAACTGAAAAATTTACAGAGATGCTGTGGGTAGCCTCATTTATTTAACAATGTGTACCCGCCCTGACCAATGGTTTGTAGAGAGTGGATTGTCACAGCATTTGGCTGACCCCATAGAGGAGCATTTGGATTACAGCCAAACATGTTTTTTTTTGTTATCTTAAAGGTACAGGATATTGTGTGAGTTTGAATACAGACAGCTCACTGGTTTCGTGGGAAAACAAAGAAGCAGCCCACAATGGTACTATCAACTAGTGAAGCCGAATATACGGCTCTAGCTCTGACCATACATGAGTGTGTTTATCCAGAACAACTGTTAGAAGTGATGGAGATAAAATTACGAGTATATTGTTTAATATGTAATAGGTAATTGGAATGTGCTCTCTATACCAGATAAGGTGGTTTTTGAAGATGAGGGGCATTTTGTCAACATCAGTTAAAAATGATGGACACTGTTGTTTATGAGGGCAACCAGGCAACCATTGTGACACCCAGTGTGTCAACATAGATGTAAACATGCCAATATAGAAAATATCATCTCATCAGATCTGTCATCAGAGAAGAAAGGATGACACCGGTTTACTGTCCAACGGACGACAGAGTAGCAGACACTATGAGGAAACCTGTTCCAAATTAAAATTGAAGGGATTTGCAAGGGTCATGTTTAATGTGAAAGTATTGACTGTCATACCCTGTTGATGTTTTTGGATTGTATTATTTCCTTTGTAAAATGTTTTTCCAAGAAGTTATCCAGTATGCTAAACCCTAAGTGGGAATGTTGAAGGCAGAGGTTCTGTGTAGGATTGTTAGTAACTGTCTAACTGCATATATAACTGTTTACACTAGTAACTGTCTAACTGCATATATAACTGTTTCCACTAGAGGGCGCTCTAGGCGGAGACACTCAGGAACACCGCCAGGTGGCGAGTATAAATAGTGTTTGTCTCCTCCCACTTCTTTCTCTTTCCCCCAGTCTCTCAGTGAGAGAAGACCTGTAGTGTTACTGCTCTGCCATGTGAATAATAAACCACGCCAGTTAAGGCTCAAGATAGAAACCATGCCTCTTGACCACATTATTGTCGCCCTATAGCCGAATTCTGTTAACAGTGTCACTGTCATGAAACCCATCAAACAGCTTTTTCATAGAGCCATCAAGGTATTTGCCAGGAAACCATTGGCATACCACCATTGCAATATTATGAAACAACATAGCTTTTTGAGCTTTGAAAATGTCAAAGTCTTAATAAGCGCTTGTTTCAGGCAGCCGGGTAGTGCAGCGGACTAAGCGTCTGTCTACCACCACAGAGACAGTGGGATCGAATCCAGCTGTGGTGCTTCCGGGTTGGCCGACCGTCCATACTAACATAATTGGCAGTGTTAGCAGGTGGGAAACCCGGCGAGAGTGGGTCCTGGTTGTTGTAAACAGCGACTCCTACAGTTTGGTCGGGGCGCCTGCACAGCAAGGGAAGGATCTAAGAGAGGTAGTGTGACCTTCCACACGTTACACTCTCCCAGTGAGAGTCTGCGCTGCCAGGTGAAAAGAAGCGGTGGGCTGGGTACACATGTGTCGGAGGAAGCATGTGATAGTCTCCACCCTCCCGGACCAACAGTAGGGAGTAGAGTGCGCAACGACCAGGAAGGGGATTGGGAATTGGCATAACGACTAACATTGGGATGGGAGAAAAACGGAAAAAATAAGGAGGAAAAAGATAATAAAAAAAAAAATAATAATAAAAAAGGGCTTCATCTACAAATGCCTACATGGACCAGCTCCCCCTCCTGTACAGGAATTCATCTACAAAAAAATAAACACTGGACTCTGCACCAGGTCAGACACCAGAGGTGACTGCATGTTCCAACGTAGACTGACCACGTTTGGCCAAAATGTCCTGACCATAAAAGGCAGTCAAACGTGGAACAGTCTCCCCATTTCCATAAGGGAAAGCCCCACCCTTGCTTCTTTTACAGGGCAAAAGAAAATGGCTGAAGACCAACTAGTCATGTGACATATCTCTAGCCACTAGTATTTCTGTGTATTGCTGTTATGTATTTGTAAATTTGTTACTGTTTTTATGTGTCCTGTTTTTATGTATTTGTACATTTCTTACTGTTTTTATGTTTGGGGACAACGGATGGAAATTTGCCTAAATGAGCTAAATCCGGCAATTTTTACACTCCACGGTGTTCATACATTTTGCATTGTCCCGTCCAAATAAACAAATAAAGTTAAAGTTACCTTCTCTTACTAGTTACGCTGCTGGCCAGTATGACTTAGTGCCATAGTGTCTTTATACCTGTATCACTGACTGTACATATTAATACTACAACTCTGTACATACATCTGATTAGCACTATGACTCAGTAGTACTAATTTATATATTGTATACCCAGTTTAATCACCTGGCTGTACATTTTATATTAGTATTGCACTTTACTGTTACATTTGCACACCTTTTTGGATGCCAAACTTATTTTCCTTGTACTGTACTTGCTGCATAATGGAAATACATTTGAATCTAATCTAATCTAATGTCCAGGTGCCTCCAGATCAGTTCTGTGACATCATGTGGGCGGGGGACCTGCATTACAAGGACCACCAGTGTGACTTCCTGGCAGCGTACGTGGCGGTCTGTTACACACACCAAGTCTGCATCAGCTGGAGACGACATAACTTCTGCCGTAAGGAGACACACACACACACACACACACACACACACACACACACACACACACACACACACACACACACACACACACACACACACACACACACACACACACACACACACACACACACACACACACACACACACACACACACACACACACACACAAACACACACACACACACTCACACACTCACACACACACACACACACACACACACACACACACACACACACACACACACACACACACACACACACACACACACACACACACACACACACACACATATCACTCACTGGCGCACACATGTCACTCACTGGCGCATGTCTAAGTGCCTGTCGTCCCACAGCGCTGAGGTGTCCGTCTGGTAAGGAGTACAAGTCATGCGTCAGCACCTGCACCAGCCGCACCTGTCAGAACAGAGAGTACTACGAGGAGACGACCTGCTCCTACATCAGAGAGGAGTGCGTCTGTCGCAGCGGCACCATCTTGCACCGCGCCGACTCCCCCTACTGTGTCACGGAGGACCGCTGTGGTGAGTGGCGGCGTGGTCGCGCCCGCGCGTGTGAACGCTTTATTAAAGGGCCACTCCGCCCATTTTGAAGAGGCTGATTTGTACCACTTCACCGTAGCCTTTTAATACACTTGTCTATTTTATGCAAATTGTATGTCTATTTTTATGATTAATGCACTGTAAATGAAAGCTATTTTATTGCACTGCTTTTATTTTGTCTGCACTTTATGCATTGCTTTGATTCTATCAATGTTAGGTGTAACTGAGGGGTACAATTCCCTGACTGTATTGTTAGATATGATATTTAATACCACTACCTCATGTACTTTAACTTCTGGCCACCCAGTACAAGATATAAGTATGATGAACACTTTCCCACCTGATGAAACGAACCAACACAAATGTACCAAATCGAATATTTAATACAGCAAAAGGTGTATACAACATTCACTTAATTACATTTATGATTTGAAATATTGAATATGCACTTTTATGGCAAATGAGTATTCGTAGGTAAATCAACATTGAATGTCCAATCTCTGGTTGCGCAGGGAGTAAGTATACAACCTGGAATATTTAGGAAACGATAGCGATGGTACTTAAATGATTATAGCTGGATACACTAAGGGGGGGGGGGGTCCCGCTGGTTGTAAGACAGTAGGAGGGGGGGGTTAGAGAAGCCGCTGGCGGTATCCCATCTGGCCGACGGTGTCTTGGGAGAATCCAAAGTCTTGGACACGGTGCCCACAGAACCTCGGGCCGCAGACGAATACAGCTGGACCCTCTGTGGAACGGTATCTGCCGGTCCACAACGGAGAGACGTGGTGCGACCTCACGTGTAGAGCGCCGCCTCACCTGGAGTTCTCTCCGGGGGGTAATTCCAACACTCGGCAGTGTTGGCCTTTATCCATGGAATAATCAAAGCACACAAAGCATAATCCAAGAGCCGTGGAAGGCTCGCCGTCGTCTGGGTAGAGTAATCCAATATACGGGTCCAGTCGCTCTTGACCCGGAGCTCCTCGGATGCAATCACCACTAGGGGTCTGACCAGCCTGGTTAAGCGTCCAGCGTCAGGAACGATGGGGGTGCTGATAACTGTAGAACTCTAACCGAACGATGCACCATACATCAATAGACTACTATTAGCTTAATAGAATACGTCCAACTCGACGGTATGGTGCCAAACTATGACCATTCAACTATTAATCTACACGATATCTCAATGCCTATTCTGGGCCAAGTAGGCCTTACTACACCGCACGTGCGTCGTGGGGAGGCTTTTGCGTCTGTCACTCTGTTGGAGGGTAAAGAACTGGACTAAAAGAAAGTTCTACTTTACGAGCGCCATATATATATGCGCTATGAACAAATAGTACCATTCGTATTTCGCCCGGCATATTACTGCGCGGAACCGGGGGTTGCCTCGACATGTTAGGCGGCACGATTGAACTTGGACCTAGGGGTATGGCAACCTGGCGCCAGGTTCTCGTCCAATGGTAGAATGAAACTATTATGGGCTGTTTAGTAGAAACGGGGATATTCAATGCATATTGTGCAAGGAATATACAGGGGATATCAAACGATATACAAATACAATTAAATATATATATATAAATAAATATACATATTCGGTTTAATCTGATCCTTCACAACATTTCTGCTGTGAAATAGAGATGCAATTCTTGTATGAAAGGTGCTATACAAATAACGTGTATTATTATTATTATTTCAATCTATCAAATTGAAATAGATATTTGAGATATTGGAAGCCAAAATCGTTAGCATTTGTTAGCAATGCTAACAAATAGGGGTATGAAGAATGTCCCCAAATGACTTCTTAGTTAATAACATACAGTAGAAAGACTGTTATAATAATAATAATTATTAATAATGTAGACTCACTACCTTACTGTATGCCCATGTATCAGTGAGTGTCTCTGGCGTCAACAGTGTGCACGGACAACGAAGGCAACCCTCGGTCTCCAGGGGAGGTGTGGAACGGCTCTGTCCGCGGCTGCTGCCTGTACCAGTGTGCGGAGAACGGCTCCGTGGTGGCAGTGGAGCCAGACTGCAGCTCCAGCCCTGCGCCGCTGTGCGAGAGGGAAGGAGAGTACGTTCTAGACGTGCTGGAGGAGGGAGCCTGCTGCCCCAAGAAGATCTGTGGTGAGTTCACAGCTTCACGTGTTTCACTTGAGGACCCAAGAAGATCTGTGGTGAGTTCACAGCTTCACGTGTTTCACTTGAGGACCCAAGAAGGTGAGTTCACAGCTTCACATGTTTCACTTGAGGACCCAAGAAGATCTGTGGTGAGTTCACAGCTTCACGTGTTTCACTTGAGGACCCAAGAAGATCTGTGGTGAGTTCACAGCTTCACGTGTTTCACTTGAGGACCCAAGAAGATCTGTGGTGAGTTCACAGCTTCACGTGTTTCACTTGAGGACCCAAGAAGATCTGTGGTGAGTTCACAGCTTCACGTGTTTCACTTGAGGACCCAAGAAGATCTGTGGTGAGTTCACAGCTTCACGTGTTTCACTTGAGGACCCAAGAAGATCTGTGGTGAGTTCACAGCTTCACATGTTTCACTTGAGGACCCAAGAAGATCTGTGGTGAGTTCACGTGTTTCACTTGGGGACCCAAGAAGATCTGTGGTGAGTTCACGTGTTTCACTTGGGGACCCAAGAAGATCTGTGGTGAGTTCACGTGTTTCACTTGGGGACCCAAGAAGATCTGTGGTGAGTTCATGTGTTTCACTTGAGGACCTAACCCTGCAAAACATTTGGTCACAAAGCATTTGGCTGCTTGTTTTGACGTGACTAGTTAACTATTGTTGGTAGTCGGTAGAGAGATGTGAAGAAGACCGGTATTATCCACGAGGGGAGGGGGTACAGTTACGGGGTCTATTCAGCCTATTCGGGGTCTACTCAGCCGCCCGCCTCCTCACTAACACCCGGTCCCGCGAACACATCACTCCTGTCCTCCACTCCCTCCACTGGCTCCCGATCAAGGAACGCATTAACTTCAAAACACTACTCCTCACCTTCAAAGCCCTCCATAGCCTGCCCCCCCCCCCCTACCTGACTGACCTCCCTCTCCCCTACCGCCCCACCCGTTCCCTCCGGTCCTCTTCCACTCTTTCCCTCACTGTCCCGTCATCCAGACTCAAAAGTTTCGGTGACCGGGCATTCTCACGAGCTGTACCCCGACTCTGGAACTCCCTCCCTCAGACCATCAGAGACTCTCCCTCACTCTCCACCTTCAAATCCAGACTCAAAACCTACCTGTTCTCCCAAGCATTCAACCTTCCTTACCCATAACCACCCTCCTCCAACTCGCCACCATTTTCCCCTGCCCCACTTTCTCTCCTCTCCTGCCCCCCCCCCCCCCCCCCCCACCCCCCTTGGTTTTCCCTTACTCTCCTCCCGACTGTCTCCCCTACTCACTCCCGTAATTGTTATCCGTTACTCATGGTTTTATGTTTCCTGTGTATTCTTATTGTCCTCCGTTTCCCTGTGGTTCTGTTTCTTTGTTTTTCTTTGTTTCTTTTTTTGCCTATTGTCAGCGACTTTGGGTCTTTGAAAAGCACTATACAAAATAAATGAATTATTATTATTTATTATTCGGCACTATCCACGGGAGCGAGTGGATGTCTTGGCCAAGAGCATCCTAATTTTGAAAACCAAATGTGCAGCATCGGAGCAGAAGAAATAACGCTGCGTGCCGTAAGCTTATCAATACCAAGTATAGTGATTAGGTTATGCCAAGACGAAGGACGTTCGGCAGATGGACTGAAGATGAAAGTTGTTGCGTGTTAGAACGTTCAGTCAGGCTAGCCATGTCGGCTAGTAGCTTAGCTAAAGGCAGGGACAGCTAACTAGCGTTAGCTAACCTAGCTAGCTAGTTAGCTTTAGCTACGTTATCGAGTGCTAACGTGTGGTTCAGTTGGGCTAGCCATGTCAGCTAGTAGCTTAGCTAAAGGCAGGGACAGCTAACTAGCATTAGCTAACCTAGCTAGCTTGGACCTGATTCTGCGTTAGGGTGAGTTTTTAACGCAATCTATTCTGTTCCGGCCGTGGATCTCTCTCTCTCTCTCTCTCTCTCTCTCTCTCTCTCTCTCTCTCTCTCTCTCTCTCTCTCTCTCTCTCTCTCTCTCTCTCTCTCTCTCTCTCTCTTGCACTCTCTCTCTTGCTCTCTCTTGCTCTCTCTCTCTCGCTCTCTCTCTCTTGCTCTCTCTCTCTCGCTCTCTCGCACGCTCTCTCGCGATCTCTCTCTCTCTCTCGCGCTCTCTCGGTCTCTCTCTGTCTCTCTCTCTCTCACTCGGTGTGTTGCATCATGCAACAGGGTCTGCTCCGGTATCAATATTGAATGTGCAGTAATGCTATGCACTGTTCTGCTGCCTGGACATTACTGCTCAACATGATCACTCCAGCTTTACAAATTGCTCTCTGGGAACATTTCACACTGTGCTCGTGCAGTTTGTGACGTGTGTACTAAGCTTATAGAGTTCGATTCAAATAAGGCAACACTGCAAATATGCATGTCGTGCTTGAAAAATTTACCTGGCTTTAAGCTTGTTTATCAGGTTCCAGGGGTGTTTTATGCATTTTCCCTGTTACTGCCAGGTGTACAACTGTACAGGTGCATTGCCACTAAGCCTCGGGCAGCGCTATTATTTAAGAATACGTTGACTGTATCATATGCCCAGCCTCGGGCAGCGCTATTATTTAAGAATACGTTGACTGTATGCCCAGCCTCGGGCAGCGCTATTATTTAAGAATACGTTGACTGTATATATAAAAAATAAATATATTATAAAAAATAAAATAAAAAAGTATATTAGATTTTTTTTTTTTATTATTATTATTTTCTTTACCTATAGGGGGGGCCTCGCGTTTACATCTCGCACAGGGCCTCGCATTTCTCCCAGACGGCACTGCCATGAGTAGTAATCTATCCTGTTTTAAATCAGACATTATAAACTGAACGTGCGGACAGCAGTTATTTTTAGGTTTCACTTTCACTTACAGTAGTTTTAACTTCACTTGAAGGAGAGAAGTCAAGTCAAGTCAAGAGTTTTATTTGTCACGGCATACAAGTATACAATGAAATGCGAGAAAGAAGGCTCTAGAGATGACATGACATTTTACACGATGATAGCGGAGGATTTGGAAATATTTTGGATTAAACCCTGCAGCAGCGAAAGCTTGACTGGAAAGGAGCTCAGAGGACCAGTCCAGACCAGCAACAGCATGTTTGTGCAGTACATTGATCCGTCCGTCAATGAACAGATAGAAAAGTGACGGAAGGTATTACTGTCTGTTGGTTTATTTTTTAAATAGAACCTGACGTCAACTCTGTCTGTCCAACAAATGGATACTAATGATTGAAGATGCATTTAAAAACAGACTTAGATGGACAGACACAGTGGATCAATGTAGCCGCATAACGTTAAAGATCAAAGTGAGCACTCTACAGATATTGAGCGGCATTTTGTAAAATGTCACCAGTAACACCGGTGTTGTCGTGAGTTTATTAGTCATGGGAAATTCCACATCACCGTTGCAACCCTAGCGATGACAGATAGACGACAGCTGTGACAAGGTGTGTGAGAGAGACAGTTAGAGAGATACAAGGTGTGTGAGAGAGACAGTTAGAGATACAAGGTGTGTGAGAGAGACAGTTAGAGAGAGACAGGGTGTGTGAGAGAGACAGTTAGAGAGAGACAGGGTGTGTGAGAGAGACAGTTAGAGAGATACAAGGTGTGTGAGAGAGACAGTTAGAGAGAGACAGGGTGTGTGAGAGAGACAGTTAGAGAGAGACAGGGTGTGTGAGAGAGACAGTTAGAGAGATACAAGGTGTGTGAGAGAGACAGTTAGAGAGAGAGACAAGGTGTGTGAGAGAGACAGTTAGAGAGATACAAGGTGTGTGAGAGAGACAGTTAGAGAGATACAAGGTGTGTGAGAGAGACAGTTAGAGAGAGACAGTTAGAGAGAGACAGGGTGTGTGAGAGAGACAGTTAGAGAGATACAAGGTGTGTGAGAGAGACAGTTAGAGAGAGACAGGGTGTGTGAGAGAGACAGTTAGAGAGAGACAGGGTGTGTGAGAGAGACAGTTAGAGAGATACAAGGTGTGTGAGAGAGACAGTTAGAGAGAGAGACAGGGTGTGTGAGAGAGACAGTTAGAGAGATACAGGGTGTGTGAGAGAGACAGTTAGAGAGAGACAGGGTGTGTGAGAGAGACAGTTAGAGAGAGAGACAGGGTGTGTGAGAGAGACAGGGTGTGTGAGAGAGACAGTTAGAGAGAGAGACAGGGTGTGTGAGAGAGACAGTTAGAGAGATACAAGGTGTGTGAGAGAGACAGTTAGAGAGATACAAGGTGTGTGAGAGAGACAGTTAGAGAGAGACAGGGTGTGAGAGAGACAGTTAGAGAGAGACAGGGTGTGAGAGAGACAGTTAGAGAGAGACAGGGTGTGAGAGAGACAGTTAGAGAGAGAGACAAGGTGTGTGAGAGAGACAGTTAGAGAGAGACAGGGTGTGAGAGAGAGACAGTTAGAGAGAGACAGGGTGTGAGAGAGACAGTTAGAGAGAGACAGGGTGTGAGAGAGACAGTTAGAGAGAGACAGGGTGTGAGAGAGACAGTTAGAGAGAGACAGGGTGTGAGAGAGACAGTTAGAGAGAGACAGGGTGTGTGAGAGAGACAGGGTGTGTGAGAGAGACAGTTAGAGAGAGAGACAGGGTGTGTGAGAGAGACAGTTAGAGAGAGACAGGGTGTGTGAGAGAGACAGGGTGTGTGAGAGAGACAGTTAGAGAGAGAGACAGGGTGTGTGAGAGAGACAGTTAGAGAGAGAGACAGGGTGTGTGAGAGAGACAGTTAGAGAGAGAGACAGGGTGTGTGAGAGAGACAGTTAGAGAGAGACAGGGTGTGTGAGAGAGACAGTTAGAGAGAGACAGGGTGTGTGAGAGAGACAGTTAGAGAGAGACAGGGTGTGTGAGAGAGACAGTTAGAGAGAGACAGGGTGTGTGAGAGAGACAGTTAGAGAGAGAGACAGGGTGTGTGAGAGAGACAGTTAGAGAGAGACAGGGTGTGTGAGAGAGACAGTTAGAGAGAGACAGGGTGTGTGAGAGAGACAGTTAGAGAGAGAGACAGGGTGTGTGAGAGAGACAGTTAGAGAGAGACAGGGTGTGTGAGAGAGACAGTTAGAGAGAGACAGGGTGTGTGAGAGAGACAGTTAGAGAGAGAGACAGGGTGTGTGAGAGAGACAGTTAGAGAGAGACAGGGTGTGAGAGAGAGACAGTTAGAGAGAGACAGGGTGTGAGAGAGAGACAGGGTGTGAGAGAGACAGGGTGTGAGAGAGAGACAGTTAGAGAGAGACAGGGTGTGTGAGAGAGACAGTTAGAGAGAGACAGGGTGTGAGAGAGAGACAGTTAGAGAGAGAGACAGGGTGTGAGAGAGACAGGGTGTGTGAGAGAGACAGTTAGAGAGAGACAGGGTGTGAGAGAGAGACAGTTACAGAGAGAGACAGGGTGTGTGAGAGAGACAGTTAGAGAGAGACAGGGTGTGTGAGAGAGACAGTTAGAGAGAGACAGGGTGTGTGAGAGAGACAGTTAGAGAGAGACAGGGTGTGTGAGAGAGACAGTTAGAGAGAGAGACAGGGTGTGTGAGAGAGACAGTTAGAGAGAGAGACAGGGTGTGTGAGAGAGACAGTTAGAGAGATAGACAGGGTGTGAGAGAGACAGTTACAGAGAGAGACAGGGTGTGTGAGAGAGACAGTTAGAGAGATAGACAGTTAGAGAGATAGACAGGGTGTGTGAGAGAGACAGGGTGTGTGAGAGAGACAGTTAGAGAGAGAGACAGGGTGTGTGAGAGAGACAGTTAGAGAGAGACAGGGTGTGTGAGAGAGACAGTTAGAGAGATAGACAGGGTGTGTGAGAGAGACAGTTAGAGAGAGAGACAGGGTGTGTGAGAGAGACAGTTAGAGAGAGACAGGGTGTGTGAGAGAGACAGTTACAGAGAGAGACAGGGTGTGTGAGAGAGACAGTTAGAGAGAGAGACAGGGTGTGTGAGAGAGACAGTTAGAGAGAGACAGGGTGTGAGAGAGAGACAGTTAGAGAGAGAGACAGGGTGTGTGAGAGAGACAGTTAGAGAGAGAGACAGGGTGTGTGAGAGAGACAGTTAGAGAGAGACAGGGTGTGAGAGAGAGACAGTTAGAGAGAGACAGGGTGTGTGAGAGAGACAGTTAGAGAGAGACAGGGTGTGTGAGAGAGACAGTTAGAGAGATAGACAGGGTGTGAGATAGACAGGGTGTGTGAGAGAGACAGTTAGAGAGAGAGACAGGGTGTGAGAGAGACAGGGTGTGTGAGAGAGACAGTTACAGAGAGAGACAGGGTGTGAGAGAGAGACAGTTAGAGAGAGAGAGACAGGGTGTGTGAGAGAGACAGTTAGAGAGAGAGACAGGGTGTGTGAGAGAGACAGTTAGAGAGAGAGACAGGGTGTGTGAGAGAGACAGTTAGATAGAGAGACAGGGTGTGAGAGAGAGACAGGGTGTGTGAGAGAGACAGTTAGAGAGAGAGACAGTTAGAGAGATAGACAGGGTGTGAGAGAGAGACAGTTAGAGAGAGAGACAGGGTGTGTGAGAGAGACAGTTAGAGAGAGAGACAGGGTGTGTGAGATAGACAGGGTGTGTGAGAGAGACAGTTAGAGAGAGACAGGGTGTGTGAGAGAGACAGTTAGAGAGAGAGACAGGGTGTGTGAGAGAGACAGGGTGTGTGAGAGAGACAGTTGGAGAGAGAGACAGGGTGTGTGAGAGAGACAGTTGGAGAGAGAGACAGGGTGTGTGAGAGAGACAGTTGGAGAGAGAGACAGGGTGTATGAGAGAGACAGTTAGAGAGATACAGGGTGTGAGAGAGAGACAGTTAGAGAGAGAGACAGGGTGTGTGAGAGAGACAGTTAGAGAGAGAGACAGGGTGTGTGAGAGAGACAGTTAGAGAGAGAGACAGGGTGTGTGAGAGAGACAGTTAGAGAGAGACAGGGTGTGTGAGAGAGACAGTTAGAGAGAGACAGGGTGTGTGAGAGAGACAGTTAGAGAGAGAGACAGGGTGTGTGAGAGAGACAGTTAGAGAGAGAGACAGGGTGTGTGAGAGAGACAGTTAGAGAGAGAGACAGGGTGTGTGAGAGAGACAGTTAGAGAGAGACAGGGTGTGTGAGAGAGACAGTTAGAGAGAGACAGGGTGTGTGAGAGAGACAGTTAGAGAGAGAGACAGGGTGTGTGAGAGAGACAGTTAGAGAGAGACAGGGTGTGAGAGAGAGACAGTTAGAGAGAGAGACAGTTAGAGAGAGAGACAGGGTGTGTGAGAGAGACAGTTAGAGAGAGAGACAGGGTGTGTGAGAGAGACAGTTAGAGAGAGACAGGGTGTGTGAGAGAGACAGTTAGAGAGAGAGACAGGGTGTGTGAGAGAGACAGTTAGAGAGAGAGACAGGGTGTGTGAGAGAGACAGTTAGAGAGAGACAGGGTGTGTGAGAGAGACAGTTAGAGAGAGACAGGGTGTGAGAGAGACAGGGTGTGAGAGAGACAGGGTGTGAGAGAGAGACAGTTAGAGAGAGACAGTTACAGAGAGACAGGGTGTGTGAGAGAGACAGTTAGAGAGAGAGACAGGGTGTGTGAGAGAGACAGTTAGAGAGAGAGACAGGGTGTGAGAGAGAGACAGGGTGTGAGAGAGACAGGGTGTGAGAGAGAGACAGTTAGAGAGAGAGACAGGGTGTGTGAGAGAGACAGTTAGAGAGAGAGACAGGGTGTGTGAGAGAGACAGTTAGAGAGAGAGACAGGGTGTGTGAGAGAGACAGTTAGAGAGAGAGACAGGGTGTGTGAGAGAGACAGGGTGTGAGAGAGAGACAGGGTGTGAGAGAGACAGGGTGTGAGAGAGAGACAGTTAGAGAGAGAGACAGGGTGTGTGAGAGAGACAGTTAGAGAGAGAGACAGGGTGTGTGAGAGAGACAGTTGGAGAGAGAGACAGGGTGTGTGAGAGAGACAGTTAGAGAGATACAGGGTGTGAGAGAGAGACAGTTAGAGAGAGAGACAGGGTGTGTGAGAGAGACAGTTAGAGAGAGAGACAGGGTGTGTGAGAGAGACAGTTAGAGAGAGAGACAGGGTGTGTGAGAGAGACAGTTAGAGAGAGACAGGGTGTGTGAGAGAGACAGTTAGAGAGAGACAGGGTGTGTGAGAGAGACAGTTAGAGAGAGAGACAGGGTGTGTGAGAGAGACAGTTAGAGAGAGACAGGGTGTGAGAGAGAGACAGTTAGAGAGAGAGACAGTTAGAGAGAGAGACAGGGTGTGTGAGAGAGACAGTTAGAGAGAGAGACAGGGTGTGTGAGAGAGACAGTTAGAGAGAGACAGGGTGTGTGAGAGAGACAGTTAGAGAGAGAGACAGGGTGTGTGAGAGAGACAGTTAGAGAGAGAGACAGGGTGTGTGAGAGAGACAGTTAGAGAGAGAGACAGGGTGTGTGAGAGAGACAGTTAGAGAGAGAGACAGGGTGTGTGAGAGAGACAGTTAGAGAGAGAGACAGGGTGTGTGAGAGAGACAGTTAGAGAGAGACAGGGTGTGTGAGAGAGACAGTTAGAGAGAGACAGGGTGTGTGAGAGAGACAGTTAGAGAGAGACAGGGTGTGAGAGAGACAGGGTGTGAGAGAGACAGGGTGTGAGAGAGAGACAGTTAGAGAGAGACAGGGTGTGTGAGAGAGACAGTTAGAGAGAGACAGGGTGTGTGAGAGAGACAGTTAGAGAGAGAGACAGGGTGTGTGAGAGAGACAGTTAGAGAGAGAGACAGGGTGTGAGAGAGAGACAGGGTGTGAGAGAGACAGGGTGTGAGAGAGAGACAGTTAGAGAGAGACAGGGTGTGAGAGAGACAGGGTGTGAGAGAGACAGGGTGTGAGAGAGAGACAGTTAGAGAGAGACAGTTACAGAGAGACAGGGTGTGTGAGAGAGACAGTTAGAGAGAGAGACAGGGTGTGTGAGAGAGACAGTTAGAGAGAGAGACAGGGTGTGAGAGAGAGACAGGGTGTGAGAGAGACAGGGTGTGAGAGAGAGACAGTTAGAGAGAGAGACAGGGTGTGTGAGAGAGACAGTTAGAGAGAGAGACAGGGTGTGTGAGAGAGACAGTTAGAGAGAGAGACAGGGTGTGTGAGAGAGACAGTTAGAGAGAGAGACAGGGTGTGTGAGAGAGACAGGGTGTGAGAGAGAGACAGGGTGTGAGAGAGACAGGGTGTGAGAGAGAGACAGTTAGAGAGAGAGACAGGGTGTGTGAGAGAGACAGTTAGAGAGAGAGACAGGGTGTGTGAGAGAGACAGTTGGAGAGAGAGACAGGGTGTGTGAGAGAGACAGTTAGAGAGATACAGGGTGTGAGAGAGAGACAGTTAGAGAGAGAGACAGGGTGTGTGAGAGAGACAGTTAGAGAGAGAGACAGGGTGTGTGAGAGAGACAGTTAGAGAGAGAGACAGGGTGTGTGAGAGAGACAGTTAGAGAGAGACAGGGTGTGTGAGAGAGACAGTTAGAGAGAGACAGGGTGTGTGAGAGAGACAGTTAGAGAGAGAGACAGGGTGTGTGAGAGAGACAGTTAGAGAGAGACAGGGTGTGAGAGAGAGACAGTTAGAGAGAGAGACAGTTAGAGAGAGAGACAGGGTGTGTGAGAGAGACAGTTAGAGAGAGAGAGACAGGGTGTGTGAGAGAGACAGTTAGAGAGAGACAGGGTGTGTGAGAGAGACAGTTAGAGAGAGAGACAGGGTGTGTGAGAGAGACAGTTAGAGAGAGAGACAGGGTGTGTGAGAGAGACAGTTAGAGAGAGAGACAGGGTGTGTGAGAGAGACAGTTAGAGAGAGAGACAGGGTGTGTGAGAGAGACAGTTAGAGAGAGAGACAGGGTGTGTGAGAGAGACAGTTAGAGAGAGAGACAGGGTGTGTGAGAGAGACAGTTAGAGAGAGAGACAGGGTGTGTGAGAGAGACAGTTAGAGAGAGACAGGGTGTGTGAGAGAGACAGTTAGAGAGAGACAGGGTGTGAGAGAGACAGGGTGTGAGAGAGACAGGGTGTGAGAGAGAGACAGTTAGAGAGAGACAGGGTGTGTGAGAGAGACAGTTAGAGAGAGACAGGGTGTGTGAGAGAGACAGTTAGAGAGAGAGACAGGGTGTGTGAGAGAGACAGTTAGAGAGAGAGACAGGGTGTGAGAGAGAGACAGGGTGTGAGAGAGACAGGGTGTGAGAGAGAGACAGTTAGAGAGAGAGACAGGGTGTGTGAGAGAGACAGTTAGAGAGAGAGACAGGGTGTGTGAGAGAGACAGTTAGAGAGAGAGACAGGGTGTGTGAGAGAGACAGTTAGAGAGAGAGACAGGGTGTGTGAGAGAGACAGTTAGAGAGAGACAGGGTGTGTGAGAGAGACAGTTAGAGAGAGACAGGGTGTGTGAGAGAGACAGTTAGAGAGAGACAGGGTGTGAGAGAGACAGGGTGTGAGAGAGACAGGGTGTGAGAGAGAGACAGTTAGAGAGAGACAGGGTGTGTGAGAGAGACAGTTAGAGAGAGACAGGGTGTGTGAGAGAGACAGTTAGAGAGAGAGACAGGGTGTGTGAGAGAGACAGTTAGAGAGAGAGACAGGGTGTGAGAGAGAGACAGGGTGTGAGAGAGACAGGGTGTGAGAGAGAGACAGTTAGAGAGAGAGACAGGGTGTGTGAGAGAGACAGTTAGAGAGAGAGACAGGGTGTGTGAGAGAGACAGTTAGAGAGAGAGACAGGGTGTGTGAGAGAGACAGTTAGAGAGAGAGACAGGGTGTGTGAGAGAGACAGTTAGAGAGAGAGACAGGGTGTGAGAGAGAGACAGTTAGAGAGAGAGGCAGGGAGAGAGCAGGAACACAACACCCTACCATATCTCTCCTCTCTTCCTTGTCCTGTGTCTTTGCCTTCTCGTCCAGAGTGCAACATGACCATCTGTAGCGGTGAGGTCCCGCCCTGTGATGTTGGTAACCGCCTGGTGATTGGCTACAGCGCCTCGTCCTGCTGCCCGGAGTACAGATGTGGTGAGGACAGACATTATTTCATCCACTTCTCACTACTACACTGTGTTAACTATTTCGCTTTTTCTATATTGCTTATTCGTTTGGATTGAGGACCATGTGGTCGCAACCATGTGCAATTAAGGTTGAATAAGCACAGGATTTACTGGCTTGAGTCTATAGGGTCCTCAAATGGTAAATGGTGCATTTATATAGCAGCTTTTATCCAAAGCGCTTAACAACTTGTGCCTCACATTCACCAGTTTACTCACACATTCACACCGACGGCGTAGGCGACAATGCAAAGCGCCAACCTGCTCATCGGGAGCAGTTAGGGGTCAATTGTCTTGCTCAAGGAGCAACAGTGGCTCGGGAGATAGAGCAGTCGTCTGGCAATCCGGAGGTTCCCGGTTCGATTCCCGCTCCTCCCGGGCAGCGTGTCGATGTGTCCTTGAGCAAGACACTTAACCCCTAATTGCTCCCGATGAGCAGGTTGGCACCTTGCATGGTTGCCTCCGCCGTCTGTGTGTGAATGTGTGAGTGAATGTGTAAGTGAATAGGTAAAAATGTGAGTAACAAATTGTAAAGCACTTTGGATAAAAGCGCTATATAAAAAAGCTTTTTTTGCTTACTTTGACACGGTGCCGGTAAACTCTACGATATTAGCATATCATCAGGAGCAGTTACAGTAGGGGTTTACATTTACATTTAGTCATTTAGCTGATGCTTTTATCCAAAGCGACTTACAAGTTCTGTACGACAAGTCATCAGGAAGGGCACAACTCTATCAGCTGAGTAACAATGTTCATCAAAGTGTTGAGTGCAGTGTAGGCTAGTTTATTAGGACAAGTGCATGACAGTAAGGTTAGTTAGGGTTAAAAAAAAATAATAATAAAAAAAATTATTTCAGATAATGGTTGAAGAAGTGCGTCTTTAGTCGACGGTCGAAAGATTGGACAGGTTTCGGCTGTCCTAACTGGGGTGGGTAGTTCATTCCATCATTGTGGGACAAGGACTGAGAAAAGGTGGCTTCTTCTTGATGACCCTCCCGGAGCTCGGATAGGAGTGGGTCTGAGACAGCCAGGAGATGCAGAGCGTAGGGGTCTTGAGGGTGTGTAGTTAGAGACCATTGAGGTAGGAGGGAGCGGTTCCCTTTGCCGCACAGTATGCTAGGTCGAGGGACTTGAAGCTAATTCGTGCAGCAATGGGGAGCCAGTGCAGGTCTCTAAGAAGTGGGGTGACATGGGCTGACTTTGGTAGGTTTGAGATCAGGCGGGCCGCTGCGTTCTGAATGAGTTGAAAAGGCTTGGTGGCAGTGGCCGGGAGGCCAGCGAGCAGTGCGTTGCAGTAGTCAAGGCGGGAGATGACTGTTGATTGGACGAGGAGTTGGGTGGCTTCTTTTGTCAGGAAGGGGCGAATCCTTCTGATGTTGCTCAGGAGGAATCTGCAGGTTCTGGTTGTTGCTGCGATGTGAGCAGAGAAGTTCAACTGGTCGTCGAGGACAACAACAAGTTTCTTGGTGGTCGGGGACGCGGTCACAGCTGCATTCTCGACTGTGATGGAAAGGTCGGTCAGGGGGGAGGATTTGGCCGGCAGGTGGAGCAATTCTGTTTTGCTTAGGTTCAGTTTGAGGTGGTGGAGATGTCGGACAGACAGGCCGAGATCCGCTCAGAGACGTGGATATCTGTGGGAGGGAAGGAGAGGAAGAGTTGAGTATTATCGGCATAACAATGATACGAGAAGGCATGAGACGTGATAATGTTACCCAGAGATTTAGTGTAGAGGGAGAAGAGAAGGGGTCCAAGGACCGAGCCCTGGGGGACACCCGTCCGCAGGGGGCGGGTGGCCACAGGGTCCCTCTCCATGACACTTGGTAGGAGCGGTCATTGAGGTATGATGTCAGCCATGTCAGCGCAGAGCCAGCCACTCCCATTCCTGCGAGGGACGCAAGGATGATCTGATGGTTGACTGTGTCGAAGGCAGCAGATAGATCTAGGAGAATCAGGACAGAGGAGAGGCCTTTCGCTGTGAAGTGCCTCTGTGACCGCAATGAGGGCCGTTTCTGTGGAGTGGCCAGTCCGGAAGCCTGACTGATTAGGGTCTAGGAGGTCATTCTGTAAGAGATAAGCAGTAAGTTGGTTGGATACAGCATGTTCAAGTGTTTTAGAAATG
>NC_140182.1:70701700-70754200 GCF_963971535.1 Notolepis coatsorum
CACACACACACACACACACACACACACACACACACACACACACACACACACACAACTCAGACTCACTCCACACTTCCTTCTTAACTCTTAATCCTCTCCATTCACTATGAACCCTAATCTCACTAGTTTCACTCTGGAGATCATTACTGATCATTTCTGTGTGTGTGCTCCAATATATTTAGGTAATTAGAAAATCTTATTATGCCTTCTTGAAAGAATCCAACAAGGCCTTTGTGTAGAACATATTGCAGGGTGGATGTCCCCTCTTAGTTTGTGCAGGTTCCAAGTCTCCACTATTTAGAATACATTTTTTTTACATTTACATTTATATTTCAATATATTATGAACAAGCAACTTAAAACAAAATTTTCTATGTATTTTTTGTTTTCTAAAAATGTGTGCGTGTGTGTGTGTGTGTGCGTGTGCGTGTGTGTGTGTGTGTGTACTGTATATGTGTGTGTGTGTGTGTGTGTGTGTGTGTGTGTGTGTGTGTGTGTGTGTGTGTGTGTGTGTGTGTGTGTGTGTGTGTGTGTGTGTGTGTGTGTGTGTGTGTGTGTGTGTGTGTGTGTGTGTGTGTGTGTGCGCGCGTGTGTACTGTATATGTGTGCGTGTCCGTGCACGCCTGTGCTTGTAGAGAAGAGAGAGGTGTGCTTGTTCCAGGGAGTGACGGTGCTGAGTCCAGGCCAGTCTCTGGTCCAGTACTTTGAAGGTCAGCTGTGTTACTCTGTGCACTGCCTGCAGCACAGAGACCCAGACACAGGCTTCTACTCCATGGACATCTCCTCCGTCAACTGCTCCCAGAAATGCGGGCCAGTATGTATGAGACACGGTGTGGTCGCCCCCGAAACAAGAACATACTGATACTCTGGGGGGGGGGGGGAAGCATGTTTTGTAATTGTGTCCATTTCACGTTTTGGGGAAACTGAGGGTGAAATGTATCTTTTAAAACGTCAAAGTATTCCTTTTAAAAATTCACTTTCACCTCTGAGAATTACGTGGAGTTGCAGATGACGATCTCAATTAAGATCTATGCTGATTCAGGATAACTCAAATCGCTACAGGGTGTCCGATCAGAACAGTGCCCTGTAGATGACGTCACTTCAATACATGGTTGAGGGATGGCACCACAGTCAACTCAAATGCTGTTTATTTATTAGGCGATGGGTGGTTCTGCAAAAGGAATTAATACAGAACACAAGATATCCAAATATAATCTGAAATTAGTAATACAAAACAAATTGGAAAATACAATTATATTCTAACCAATTATATATATATTTGCTCACAATTATCTGCACGCACTCAAAACCCAAATATTACCACAAATGAGCAAGTACAGAGCTATAATAATAATAATAATAATAATAATAATAATAATAATAATAATAATAATAATAATAATAATAATAATAATAATAATAATAATAATAATAATAATAATAATAATAATAATAATAATAATAATAATAATAATAATAATAATAATAATAATAATAATAATAATAATAATAATAATTAATAATAAAAATAATAATAATCACAATAATCACAATAATAATAATAATAATAATAATAATAATAATAATAATAATAATAATAATAATAATAATAATAATAATAATAATAATAATAATAATAATAATAATAATAATAATAATAATAATAATAATAATAATAATAATAATAATAATAATAATAATAATAATAATAATAATAATAACAATAATAATAATAATAATAATAATAATAATAATAATAATAATAATAATAAAATAATAATAATAATAATAATAAACTTTATTTATATAGCACCTTTCATACAAGAATTGCAGCTCAAAGTCCTTCACAGCAGTAAAAAGGACATAGGCATAACATTTGCACATAATTGGCAGATCAAGAGCAATGCATAAAGTGCAGACATACAATTTGGCATTAAATAAGCATAGAATGAGTATAAGACATAGAACATTAAATCATATTTTTTCATATTAGGATATAACATCTTGATAGGCGTCGTTGTTTATGCTTTGATTATCACTAATACACATAAATAGACGTATACAATCATGAAATTGGCACATACACATAAAATCATGAAATTGGCAGATACACATAAAATATATACACCATGCACTACTGAATGAAAATTCTAGAGGCAGTCCTCTGATTGGCCAATGATAAATGAAGCAGTCGAAAGAGAACGAAACGAATGGGTCGGTGATTGGGAATTGTAGATACAATATTAACTGGCCCTTTTTCACACAACCTCTCTCCTTCCTCTCCACTCCTCTTCCTCACTGCGTAGCACCAGGCGTACATAGCCTCCTCAGATCCCCAGGTTTGCTGCGGCTCCTGTAAAAACATCTCCTGCACCTTCGCCAACGACAATGGAACTACGGAGCTCTTTGCAGTGAGAAGAAACAACTTCACACATCCCATAATGTATAAACCATACATGGGTCAGCGGCAGCTTTCTGATGCTGTGTGTGTGTGTGTGTGTTTTTGTGTGTGCGTGTGTGTGTGTGTGTGTGTGTGTGTGTGTGTGTGTGTGTGTGTGTGTGTGTGTGTGTGTGTGTGTGTGTGTGTGTGTGTGTGTGTGTGTGTGTGTGTGTGTGTGTGTGTGTGTGTGTGTGTGTGTGTGTGTAGGCGGGGAGCTCCTGGGTAGATAACTGTACGAGGTACGACTGCATGGAGACAGCTGTGGGAGCTGTGGTCCTGGCCTCTGGTGTGATCTGCCCACCCTTCAATGACACAGAGTGTGTTCAGGTTAGGCGTTTTTTTTTATATATATATATATATATATATATATATATATATATATATATATAGTTTTATAGATTTTTTCCCTTTAAAACAAAACACACAACATATACATTTATACGATAATAAATATTGCCCCCCCCCTCCCACCCTAAAGACAATGGAAATTAATTAATGAATAAAAATACTAATATTATTGCTCTTGGTGTATATACAATAAAAACAAGATATTTTCGAGAGAAATGTATAAATATTTGCATACATACGTATACTGTATATTTATCCACACACACCTCTGCCCATTACCTGTACACAAAACAAAACAATTCATACAAATCTTCCTGCTTTTTGTTTGTTTTTAATCCTCTGTTAATCATTTATACATTATTTTGTCCATTTCGCTCTCGTGTTTGTAAAACACAACAATTCTATTTGCATTGAACTTATCTGTAAAACTGGACACCAATAAACACAGTTAAAAAGCCTGTTGTGTTTGTGCACCGCGTAGCCTCAGTCAGCGTATAGCGTTACCCATTAACTGTCCCGTCCCGTCCTGTGCTTCCAGAACGGCGGGGTGGTGCAGAGCTACGTGGACGGCTGCTGCAGGACATGTGAGTCACGACGAGCCTTGTCTGCTTCTCGTAATGCTTTGAGCTGCCAATCAGAGGGGTGAGCGCCTTGTTGCCTGGCAGTGGATGGGCTTATTGGCTGAGTGGTTGGGGGGTGTGGCCTGTTGTAGAGGGTGGAGTACAAGCCTGTGGTTGGCCTAATCACACTTCCCAGAATCCCTTGCTTCAGAGTTTGTCTCTCCCCCCCCCCCCCCCAAATCTTCTGTCGACTCATCTCAGCTCAGACACTCAAGTTTACTCCAATAAAATGATAAAACTCATAACAGAAGGATAAAGATATATTTTCACTCAACATTTAATATAAATTACTCAATGAACGCATAACCCACAGGACTTCTGCTTTCAAGGTGATGGTCTGTACACTGCTCTCGCTGTATACAATAATAATAACACATCTACTGTATAAGACGGCACTCTGGATGAAGTGATTGCAAATTGACGTATCCCATGTATAAATCCATGACTAAACAGTTAAATGATGCCGCTGTGAACATGTGCTCTCTGGATCTGGCATTGCAGCCTCCTCGCCCGCTTGCCTGCTTTAGCAGAACCCTTGCAGATTGGCCAGTGTTTGACCCGTGACGGTGTGAGAGGGGTGCAGGGGGTTTAGCGCGTCGCCCTGCCTGAGGCTGCTCCCGTAGTGTCTTGACAACAAAACCACCTGCTGGCCTGAGGGACCCCGAGGAAACGTCAAATCCACGTGCATGCTCACTGCACTGATTCCACCCTCTATCTCTCTCTCTCGCTGTGTGTGTGTGTGTGTGTCTGTGACCTTTGAACTGTGTGCTCTTAACTAAACCAAACGTAACCTTGTGTGTGTTCTCCTGGCGTTTAACCGGGCCTGGCCGTGCGGTCCGGACGGTGTTCCCCCAGGTTCTGGAGTGGGTGTTTTACCGTTTACCGTTAACCCCATAACTCCCACTGGTAGTACTAACTGTGACACAGGTACCTGTACCACCACCAGCACCACCATCTCCACCACCTCCACTTCCACCCAGCATCCACCATGACTCACACTCTCTCTCACATTCAAACACTCACTTTCCTGTTAAACGTTGTGTGTGTGTGTGTGTGTGTGTGTGTGTGTGTGTGTGTGTGTGTGTGTGTGTGTGTGTTGTGATCATTATGTTTGTGTTTGTGTCTGTCTGTCTGTCTTTCTTTCTCTCTGCATTCCCGTTTATCAGTTTATCAGTTAAATCCTAAATCATATCATAACAAGTTTTTAAATATTGCATAATTCTCTGGTGTATATTCTTAATGTGTCTGGCAACATGTGGTGTTGAAGCATTGGTCAAATAAAGGTATTAAAACCATTAGGAGGCAGCATTCAAGAGAGAGAGTCTGGTCGACTGAAGCAACGACACCATCTCTCTCCCTTCAAACATTCCAGTCATCCACAGCATCCCTCTGTGTCCGGGCTCTGATTGGTTAAATAATAAGGTCAAGTTCGGGTCAGTAGCCAATAGGAGAGCTGGATGAGAACTGCGCCCCCCGTCACCCAGCTGTCAATCAAAGCAAGCCCCTACTGCTGGGCAACAAAGAGCCCTACTCAATAGGCCTTTGAGTGTGTGTGAGTGACAGGTCTCTATGGCTAGTGATCAAAGTAATTGTGTGCGCGTGTGTGTGCGTGCATGTGTGTGTGTGTGCGTGTGCGTGTGTGCTACAAAGTGGTGTGCTAATATACAAGTGTTTATGTACATCTGAGCGCTATTCTAACTGCGGGCGTGTGTAGTGATTATGGACGTCTGAGTGTCATCTTGTGTGTATGTGTGTATGTAGGTAAAGAGGACGGTAAGACATGCAAACGCGTGGCCATCCGCACCACCATTCGAAAAGACGACTGCAGGAGCAACGCACCGGTGAGAGAGGCGCGGAGCTGGGGCTTTAGGATGAGCAGGGATGAGTTCAGCCACCAGGCTTTCCCAACCTTGGGGTCGGGGCCCCACGTGGAGTCCCCCTTGTGTGAAAATGTATAAACAAATCAAAATAGAAATAACTGTAATAATAAAGAAAACCCTAACCCAAGGTGACGCTAACTGTGATAATAACTATTATAATATATGTATATATATGCTGTTATAAAACAGGTAGCTCAAATCTAGTTTCAAGTTGGTTTCAAGTTTGTTTATTATTTGTCACAGATAAACGTACATGTACTTCACAGTGAAATGCTTTGTTCTGCATGAGCCCCTGAGAATGTGCTTCATACAGTAAAAAAAAGTAAAGGAGGAATAACACTATACAATATACACTATAAAATATACAATACAATATACAAACTAAAGTACAACCTACTGTAAGTACAATCTAAGTACAGTGAAAGACAATGAGGTACAAATGCAGACTTAATGAGGTACAAAACGTTTAAGGCAAGGTGCAAATCAAGCAATCGGATTCATAGCCATGGTATAAATGGCATATACCCATAGCTATGATTCTCATTCCTTTTCACAAGTCAGTATCACCCGTGTCTGAGGGAATAAAACCTTGTTAACCTTGTTAAATGAGACGGTCTGGTCTATGGAGGAGACTGGGGTTGACGCCTGCCCAGTTAAAAGGAGGAATCTTCTTGGTGCCAATATTGGGGAAACCCTCGCGCTATGACACACAATATGCCCATAAGAGGGTCAAAATGACCGATAGCGTCATTTGAATCAGACGGATGAAGCGATGATTTTATCCAGATTATTTTATTTGGAGACTGATAAATTACAGATATCCTACTGTAGGTCATACGTTAAAACAACATTCAGCCTTGGTAAATAACCATATACCATGGCCTGTCATGAACTACGCCCCTTAGCTGTGATATAATAACCATATACCATGGCCTGTCGTGAACTACGCCCCTTAGCTGTGATATAATAACCATATACCATGGCCTGTCGTGAACTATGCCCCTTAGCTGTGATATAATAACCATATACCACGGCCTGTCGTGAACTACGCCCCTTAGCTGTGATATAATAACCATATACCACGGCCTGTCGTGAACTACGCCCCTTAGCTGTGATATAATAACCATATATCATGGCCTGTCGTGAACTACGCTCCTTAGCTGTGATATAATAACCATATATCATGGCCTGTCGTGAACTACGCCCCTTAGCTGTGATATAATAACCATGGCCTGTCGTGAACTACGCCCCTTAGCTGTGATATAATAACCATATACCATGGCCTGTCGTGAACTACGCCCCTTAGCTGTGATATAATAACCATATACCACGGCCTGTCGTGAACTACGCCCCTTAGCTGTGATATAATAACCATATACCATGGCCTGTCGTGAACTACGCCCCTTAGCTGTGATATAATAACCATGGCCTGTCGTGAACTACGCCCCTTAGCTGTGATATAATAACCATATACCATGGCCTGTCGTGAACTACGCCCCTTAGCTGTGATATAATAACCATATACCATGGCCTGTCGTGAACTACGCCCCTTAGCTGTGATATAATAACCATATACCATGGCCTGTCGTGATCTATCACTTAATCAAAACACAATATCCGGGATTGTTCTAAAAAGCTTTGGTCACTGTCATGTTCTGACCTAAACCTGCTAACAAAAAGGTTGGGAAACCTATGGTCTCTTAACACCAGAAGAACGACTCCATTCATGACTGATCTTCTCCCTCTCTCTCTCTCTCTCTCTCTCTCTCTCTCTCTCTCTCTCTCTCTCTCTCTCCCCCCGTGTATAGATAACAGTGTATTCCTGTGACGGGAAGTGCCCGTCCGCCACCATATTCAACTTCAACATCAACACCCACGCCAGGTTCTGTAAGTGCTGCCGGGAGAGCGGACTACAGGCGCGCTCGGTCTCGCTGTACTGCTCGCGCAACGCCACCGTGGTGGACTACAACTTCCAGGAGCCCCTGGACTGCTCCTGCCAGTGGAACTGAGGGGGGGAGGGGCCAGTATAGACCAGGACGTGAGAGTTCTTTTTCGGATGGATGGATGACTGGAGAAAGACAAGAGAGAATGAGAATAGCACGACTGTACAGCACTTATGGATATAAGTATGAAAACAGCCATGTTCCAGTTGTTGCCTTACTCTAGTATGTTTCACAGTACTGACCGTGGATGATAGTTGTAACCGGGTACAGTAGAGGAGGGGGGGGGGGTTCAACTAGAAATACAGTATCTGCACTTTAGTCTTCATTATCATCCAACCCGCTGTGCCAACTCAGTCCTCTTACTAGTGCTTGTGACTGAAGCTAGGATGTCATTAGGCTACTATAGGGAGGTGTAGTCTGACGTCATTTTAGTTTCCCGCGCGGTCCACCCGTATAGGGATTTATCATTGGGAAAATGTATTATCGGCTATTGTAATAATTCTGCCTCAAGAACATTGGCAAGCTTTCCATTTTTGCACAAAATGTGTTCCATTCTATCACTAACATTATTGTTAAGCATTTTTGGTTGAAATAAAATGATACGTAATTATTTTACGATTAATTGCGAATTGTTTCATGTTGAGCTATAGATTGTGGATGAATACACACAGAAAGGTACACCATGCCAATGTTCATGCTTTATTTGTTTTAAACGAGACGATTTAGAAATGTGTCCGTTGGAAATACATTGCAATTTCAAGCGAGGTGGTCCGGCCGGAAACAACAATGACGTAACCACTACACCTCCCTATTCTGCTGTAGCCTACAGTATATGAACACTGAACAATGAATCACTTTGTTATGGCAGTTGAAGCGATTGTTGCATTTTTATACCCACTATTACGTCCAACAATGTATATTCATTTTGGTGTGTGTCCTAGAATGAACAATTTAGCTTTTGTACAAAAAAATGTGGTTTTATGTAATGCTTCTCTTAGGGGAGTTTAATCAATTACTAATATGTGAGTATACATGTGCCTTTTTGCAGTATCTGTATTTTGGAATAGGATATTAGACCAATAAAATCCTGAACCGGGTCTCTCTCTGTCTTGAGTGTTTTATAAGTCTTGTTTTATATGTACTATAGCTAAAAGAATACACTATGGCTATGTTCACACTGCAAGCTTTAGTGCTCAATTCTGATTCATTGCTCAAATCTGATTTATTTTGTTTGGCTGTTCACATTATTTGGAAAATGTGGCGAACATCTGATTCCAGTGTGAACTGGTCCGCTCCTGAACCTGACCCGCATGAGCAAATGAACAATAAAGAAGATCAACAAACAAAACTATGACAAATGTTAATCTAGATTCTAGAGTGACGTAAAAGTTGCATGAAAGTCGCATGGCTGTTCAGACGGGTTGCATTGCAAAAAAATCCGACCTGTATCCGATTCAGGACCACATGTGAAGGTGGTCCAAATCAGAATTGAAAAGGTCAGATTCCATATGATTTGGGCTGTTCACACTGTTGTGAATCACATAATGAGCAAAGAAACTGAACTGCAGTGTCTCCTTCACACATCATCATCCACACCCCCCACACACACACCCCTGATGGCAGCATCTGTAGTGCTGACATGTGTTAGTGCTTCACCTCTGCTGGGTTATTACTGTGTGGGAGTCACCTCTCAATAACAGAACCCCTGTCAATCATTTCTCCCTTTCACATTCCTCACATTCCACATGGGCCAGTGGCTCCACCGCCACACCCCTCTTTCACTCCACAGACACACACACCACTCTCAATACATGTGTGTGCGTGCATGCGCTAGGGAATTCCATTAAACATACAGTATAGACACACACACACTGCTACACTTTGATCAATCATCCAGAACCTATAGCATACTGCGCACGCATACAACACTCAGTGATGGATTAACAGCGGATTAAAGCGAGATGATAAGAGGTCAAGTGTCGTGAGTCACGTAGGGGAGTGGAGCTAACTGAGCACGACTCAATCTCTCAGTGAAGCCTCGCTCTCCGCCTCGCTCTCCTCTCCGATCCAATACTCACTCCCCTGCTGCCAGCCCACATCTCCAGCCTCCCCACCTCTCCTCTCCTCAGGAGCTCAGCTCTGGAGTGGCTGTGTGCCCAGGTTGTCATGGTGACCTGCTCTTATCCCAACAAAGAGGAAAGGGCGGCTGAGCCAGAACAAATTGAGCTGAGCACAATCTTTCTCTCTTTCTTTCTCTCTCTCACTCCATCTCTCCCCTCCTCTCTCTCTCTCCCTCTCTTTCTTCTCTCTCTCTCTCTCTCTCTCTCTCTCTCTCTCTCTCTCTCTCTCTCTCTCTCTCTCTCTCTCTCTCTCTCTCTCTCTCTCTCTCTCTCTCGCACACTCGCACACACACATCTCTGATCACTGACAGTGACAGTGTGTGCGTGTGTCCCCATAGAGAGGTGCCACAGTGACAGGACGCCAGCTCTGTGAGAGGCGCTAAATTCAAAGTAGAGTCTGTGCGTGAGGGAGTCGTTCGACGCGCAGAGAGTTCCGCTCACAACACTGCTACAGACACGCGCGGTACATCCTATTTTTTGGGGCCAACTATGTAATCAGTTGTGATTTTTCCCCCCTTCTCTCCACTCAAATACAATCTCAACTCTCAAGACTTTTAAAGCTCCGCTGGGGCGTCATCCTTTCCAAAAACGGGACTTTCCACAATCGATGTTTGCGCGCCGCTGTCAGTGATTATGGTCTCGTATGCGCCGCGCGTGGTCGTCAATGTGTGTCCGTGATTTACTTTCTGTTTCTTATCAAATCGGAAACGATACTCTTGAGCAAGAACTAAGCATTTATCCAGATCTTGACGTCAAAGCTAATCTTCCTAGATGAAGTGACTAAATTACCTATGGATGGAACAGTGGGCGTGTCGTTACTACTCAGTTTATGTCAGGTAAGACATACAAACCATTCAGTTCTCTGTAAAGTTCCATTTTCAAGTTTTGTTTTATTTGTCACATATAAGGTACATGTACATGACAGTGAAATGCTTGGTTCTGTGAGCCCCCTGAGATTGTGCTTCATACAGTAAAAAAAAGTTTAAGAATAAACAGTACAAAACATACAATATACAAACTAAAGTACAACCTAAAGGAAAGTACTGCGGTTCATACAGTGTAGTTACGTATATATTTATCTTAACTCTTAGATGCTCAGCTGTGCTGCACGTGTATAAGAAACGCAATGAAGTCATATTGTTAGGCTAAGATGCATCCTAATCTACATGCCTGATACCTGTATATTCAACACACCCCTCCTCAGTTGGTCCTGCTGCGATGCGACCAGCGCTCAGACCCTGTCGTGGTCCAAATTGCGTTTGGACACTTCCCGTCCGGTCAACATCCTCCAGAGGCCTACGCCGTCACCTGCAGGACCGCGAGCAACCGTACGGTCAGAGTAGCTTCAAACCACACTCACAATGACAGCAGAGATCCAAGACCTTGTCAGTTTAGCCCCATGTAGACTTGAGATGTTGCTATTGATTCGGTCTAATTCTGTTTAATGTCTCTTGTGTTATTCTCTTTGTCAGGTTTTGGTGGATCCCACTGGTCATTTGGAATGCTCTCCTGACTGTAGGGTGTTACTGCGACTGGCTGAGCACCCGGGAGGTTATGACATCACACTGAGAGCCACGAGAAACAATGCCACGCTGGAGACGAAGACCTTTCACCTCAGTGAGTCTGTGAACTCTGACCCTGAATGTCATGGTCATGTGGTGAAAGATGACAAGGAGAAATGATGCAACCTAATTAGGCTGTTTCACCCAAGTTCCAAGTTTTGAAGTTTGCTATGTTGGTTAATGAGACTGACTGCTCTCTTCTCCTCTCATCTCCTCTCATCTCCTCTCATCTCCTCTCATCTCCTCTCATCTCCTCTCCTCTCATCTCATCTCTCCTCTCCTCTCCTCCTCTCTTGTCTCCTCTTCTCTCCTCCCCTCCCCTCTCCTCTCCTCTCCTCTCATCTCATCTCTCCTCTCCTCTCCCCCTCTCTTGTCTCCTCTCCTCTCCTCCCCTCCCCTCTCCTCTCCTCTCTCTTCTTCTCCTGTATTTCCAACCAGCTCCAGTCCCCCTCTCCTCACTCCACATTGACAGTACAACCACCACTGCCATCCTCACGTGGGAGCTTCAAGGAGGACAGAGCCTCTCTGCGCTCAGTCTCTACACCACTCCCACAGAACCTGTCACCCAAGTCACGCACGTCCATCCATCACAGACACACTCCCGGTACACAGTGAAAGGTCTGCTGCCTGGCACGCATTACAAGGTTCAGGTTGTGGTGACCACATCGCTCAAGCACCTCAATGTGACCTTGAAACAGAGACTCATCGTTGGCATGGAGACAGGTAGGCTACGGCACACAAGAGCTCTATATTAAAGACACACACACAAACACACACATCTACATTTAGCTGACGCTTTTATCCAGAGCAACTTACAAGTTGTGTACAACAAGTCAGCAGAAGGGGTACAACTCTGGGAGCTAAGGGTAACACTATTCGTCAAACAGTGTCGAACTTGAGTGCTATAATAGTCTCGAGTGCATAGTAGTATAGACAACACACACAACACACACAACATACTGTACACACACACACACACACACACACACACACACACACACACACACTGACACACACACACACACACACACACACACACACACACACACACACACACACACACACACACACACACACAAATCACTGACCACAAGTCAACCATAAAGCTGACTACGTTGTAGATGGTGAACGGATGGTGAACGGAATGGAACTCAATTCCTCAAACAATTAGAGTGTCCACATCATACCATTCATTCAAGTGCAGGGTTAGGGAATGGCTCCTTGAAAACCAGAACTGTCAACACTGAGGTGTATGTGTGTGTGTGGATATGGTGCGTCTGTCTATGTCTGGGTTTCTTAATATGTCATGATGTGCTCTGTCCTTGTGTCCATGACTGTATTGTGACCTGTATCCCTACTATGTCCATGTGCTTTTGTTGTGTTTTTATTCTAATGTTATTTATCTTGATTTTATTCTGTTTTTATTGCTAACTCTTTTTTTACACAGGATTTTAGCCTGTACCTTCTGGCAGTAATTGCCAATGGAAATGAGCCTTTTGGCTAAAATTGGGTGCATTTACATCTGTAAAATGTTTTATTAATGTACACTGTCCCCCTTGAACAAATAAAGTAAACCTAAACCTAAACATCTCTTTCTGTAGCTCAGTGCCCCCTCGGGTGGTCGGCCAATGAGAGAAGCTGCTACAGTGTGAGTAGGAGGGGCTTGGCCTGGGGCGACGCCCAGCAGCGCTGCAGAGACATGGCCACAGGAGCTCATCTGGCTGACCTGAAGATCCAGGAAGATCACGTCTTCATCTCCTTCCACCTGCTCACACACAACACACTGCTGCTACTGTGGACCGGACTCAACGACCAACAGGTAGCCCGACATTAAACAGGTGCCAGTTAACCGTCTCAACCCACAGTTAACCCACACAGTTAATGTAAATATTCAGAAATACCATCTATCATTTATAATGAAGTTTTAAGATATGGAGTAGAATAGATGTTTGTAGAAGTCATCATACAAAAAAAGGTGTAGATTTCGGAAGTTAATTTCCAGATGAGCACTGATGGAGTTTGTTTGCAGAGTGACATATTAATGGTAAATGGACTGCATTTATCTAGCGCTGTTATCCAAAGTGCTTTACAACTTATGTCTCACATTCACCCATTCACTCAGACATTCACACTCTGACGACAGAAGCGACCATGCAGGTGCCATCGGGAGCAGTTAGGAGGTTAAGCATCTTGCTCAAGGACACAGTTCAACACTCTGGGAGGATCTGGAATCGAATCGGGAACCATCTGATTGGCAGACGACCGCTCTACCTCCTGAGCCACTGTCTGTTTACAGAGTAAATATTAGCCTCGTAGAGTTTACTCTCTAAACAGAATGAGCTTCAAGGCAGCTGTCCCTCCTTAAAGAAGTGTGTTTGCTTAATCTAAATGTGATGACTGTGTGGAAATGGTGTTTACGGTGTGTGTTTAAGAAGTCATCATCTCCCTTTGTGTCTCACTCCAACAGGAGGAGGGTCAGCCTCGCTGGTCTGATGGATCCGCCCATAATAACCTGACCAACTCTGTGACGTCATCACTTCCAGCCAATCAGACGGACTGTTTTGCCCTTCAGAAGAATGCCACTGGACCTGGATACTTCCTCACGCCGTTCTTCTGTCACATCCTCTTACCGTTCATCTGCCAGTACCAGCGTAAATAACCAGCCATTTCTTTTTTATTTAACCTTTATTTAACCAGGCAGGTCAATTAAGAACAAATTCTTATTTACAATGACGGCAAAAGGACAAAAGGGCCTCTCGAAGGGTAATGGGGTCAGAAAAATATAATTAAATTAAATTAAATTAAATTAAATTAAATTAAATTAAATTAAATAGAAAAGAGGCAGATGATATATACGTCACAGGGGTAAGGGAAATAATTAAAACACACATCAAACAAACAACAAGATAAAATGACAAGGTATCATGAAGCAGAACAGACAGATTACAGTTAAAAGGCTGGGTGAGTTGCAGGTTTGTGTAAACAACTCTACGATAGAGTCCTTAAAGGTAGTGAGGGGGATCAATTTGTCCATTTTCAAAGTGGTGCATCTCATTCCAACTGCTGGGAGCAGCAAATTGGAAGGAGGATTGACCAAAGGAAGTGTTAACATGGGGAACATCTAGCGAGACACGGTGAGCAGCTCTGGTGTTACAGGGAGCAGATGAAAATGAAGTGTATCAAATAAGGAGGGGTCAGACCAAGGAGGGTTTTGTAAATCAGTGTAAGCTAATTCATTTCTCCTCGAGAGTGAAATGATGAACATTTCATTGAATCACTAGTTTGTAGATAATGAGCATCTCACAAGCTCCTCTAATGCTACGTGATCCCTCTCCAACTGTACGCAGCTCCTCCGGTACCCCCCTCGTTCTCCTTCCACCTGGGGCAGGTGACGGAGAGAGAGGTGGAGCTTTGCTGGAGTGACCTCTCCTCCTTGACCTCCACTCACGTCTTCCTGCAGTACCAAAAGGAGGTGGAGGAAGGGTCGGAGTGGGAGGAAGGCGACAGAAGCGTGGAGAGGAGGGGAAAGCAAGGGGAGAAGGAGGAAGAAGAAGCAACGGAGGAAAGTGTTCGAGGAATCGTACGAGTCCCGGTGTCTCTCTCATCAAGAGGGGTGACCGTGGTGGGTCTCTCCCCAGGGAGGGTCTACTCTTTCTCCCTACGGGCCTCTCACCCTGCTGGGTCCTCCTGGAGCCTGGGACAAACACACGCTGCATATACCAGTAAGTCACCTACATACAGTATCCAAACACAACAACTATACAAATACTACTGTATGCTACTATACTACTACCTATCATGCTAATACAGTATGTCTATACTACTATGCACTCAGAATATAACACTCAACTCGACAAACAATGCCACTGACCCTTAGCTGAACGAGTTGTACCCTTCCTGCTGACTTGTTGTTCATAATTTGTAAGTTGCTTTGGATAAAAGTGTTCAGCTAAATGACTAAATGTAAATGTAAATTCTCTCCTAAGCTGTCCAGTACCTCAGGATGTTCATCCATCGTTCTCTCCTAAGCTGTCCAGTACCTCAGGATGTTCATCCATGGTGTTCTTTTTTTCTTCTTTTTTTTTAATCCTCTCTTTCTCCGATTTTTCTCTGTTTTCTCCCCATCCCAATTTAGTCGTTATGCCAATTCCCCCCCCCCCCCCCCCCCCTCCCCTACCTGGTTGTTGTGCGCATGTTCTCCTACTGGTCGGTACAAGGGAACCCTGAAGTCATCCGCACGCTTCCTCCGACACATGCGGGCGACAGCCAGTGGCTCTCTTCTCACCTGGCAGCGAGGACTCTCATTGGTGAAGTGTAACGCGTGGGAGGTCATGCTGCCTTCATCAATTCCTGCCTCCGCTGAGCAGGCGCCCAGACCTGACCTGTAGTGACCTGTCCACAACGCCAGTTTCCCACCCACGGCTTTCCTCCCCCTAACCCAGCCAAACGAGTTAGTATGACGATCAGCCCAAGCCTCAAGCAATGCTGACTCCGGGTGTAGCTGAGGGGCTACACAACCCGGACTGTATTAAAGATTGTTTAGATTAAACCACTACTAAAGAATATTAATAGCCAGACAGTATAGTTAGACAAAATGGCGGACACTCAATTGACGGCACGGGGACAAGGATACCTGGTTTATAAGCATTTTAATCGTCATAGCAATATACATCTGAATTATCACGTTTCTCTTTTAATAATAGAATGTCAGAGTATCAAAGTCAGCGGTAATGAATAGTTCCTAGGTTACGAATACTCGACCGGAGCTCTGCAGGGAGTGAGGAGAGACGAGGCGATACGGGGCAAAGCAAGGGTAGCTGGAGACAATGGTTTCCCTCGGGAGCTCCAAGCTCCGGAGGAATTGGAGACTGGTTGGATAATCCTGTCGTCGCTGGAAGAAAAGGGGTCTCGTACGGAACCGGTCCTTGTAATCCTAGCGCCCGATGGCAGGGTTAATAGCTATTAATCCAAAAGCCCGTTGGCATAGATGGTAGCTAGCTAGCTTCGTTTGTACTGGAAGCTAGCCCGCAGACGGTCTTCAATGAGTAGTTAGATCCAAACGCCGCTGGGTTTAACTATACGTTTCTCCACGTTACTTCGCTTACACAAGTCACTATACTGCGCCAATAATGGCTCTACAATATTATAGTCGTATCTAAGTAGCTACTAGCTATCTGTAACGATACACCGTTGGTAGGTCTGTGTACAACTGTACCGGACGTATCACGCTCTCGCTCTGCTGCTTCTCCTGTTATGATACTGCCGACTTGTTACTTCCACCGCTGTTATGTTACTGCTCCTGCGGCTGCTTGCACCATCTACAATATATATACTCTAGATTTCTAGGGCGCAGCCGATTTACCTGTCCGGAATCAATGCGCCTGCTATGGGCAAGTCTGAACTTGTCTGAACATGTCTCGAACCATGTCTGGGGGGCTCGTCTGGTGGCGCCTCCAATGTCAAGGGCGGGACCCAATGAGGCGAGCGAAGAATACTATTATGCAAACGGATGGCGTAAAGATATATATCTTATATATATAAACAATATACAAGTTATACAAAATAATAAACGCAGACTTTCAGTGTTAATCTGGACCTTCAGAACACCGGGAGTCGAGACTGCAGCCTCTTGCATTGGTGACGAGCGCAATCTCCGCTACGCCACCTGACCGCCTATCCATGGTGTTCTAACTCTCCCACAGGACCTCTTCCTCCTCAGAACGTCACCGTGGGCAGAATCACAGACAGTGGGTTCGTCGTCGGCTGGGTTCTGCCAGACCCCCGGGATGTCGTCGGATGGAGCTTCGTCGTACGGTGTGCAGACATGTCTTCGGGACGTGAGCGGATAGCCAGAATGCCCGACGTCTCCAGGCTACTTGCGATCGGCAGATTGCGGCCTTTTGCGGCTGTGATCGGAGGACTGGAGTCGTACAGGAAGCACAGAGTGGAAGTGTGCGTGGTCACACAGGCCGGGGTCGAGAGCTGCGGACCGGAGCCTCTGATCGTACGCACTGGTAAGAAAGTCACGTGGATGTAGTGTTTCCCTGTCTGGCCCAAGGAAACTATAAAAGAAGGAAGGGTCATCACGTCAGAATACCAGCGTTCTATGCTCTGCTTGGTGCCAGAATAAATATACCAGCTATCTGAGGAAATACAACCACTATATCAAACAATAGCTAGTTAACAATGCAACAAATTGCAGATGATTCTGACATCCCAGGTAATAACCTTAGGTCATAAACGAGGAGATGGCTGATGCCATTCAACTCAATGTTGGTCGAACTGAAAGTTTCCACACTTGGCACCAAATGTGCGTTCATGCGCTACACAGGGACGTAATGACCCTTCCTTCTTTTATAGTTTCCTTGGTCTGGCCTGCCACAACTTCACACAGGCCCAATATAGTTCATAAACAGCCACAATAACATACGAACCCTTTTAGGTATAAGGCTTTTGTAATGTTTTCTCAGAATTTCTCAGAACATAGCTTTCAATGGCCAGTACCAAATGTTCTCAAGCTCCGCCCTCTTTTCTTGATCCTCCAATCATGAGTTTGTCCAAGGAAACAGTTGCGATTGGAGGATCTTGTGTATATAGACATGCAGTCATTTCTGCTGGTTACTACAGTATGTGTATCTTATCCATCCTAGCCTGTGTCTCCACCACAAAATACCTACAAACATGTGAGAAACACAGATGTGTGTGTATGAGCGTACAGTATACTTACGTGTGTACAGTATGTCCAATTAGGCTAAGTTCACACTGCAGGCAAAAGTGGCCCAAATCTTGCTCATATGTGATTCAGATCTGTTTTTATTCAAGACAGTGTGAACAGCACAAATCACATGTAATCTGATCTTTTAAATTCAGTTTTGGGCCACTTGCATACATAATGTATACTGTTATATATACAGGTCTGATTTAATGCAATGCGACCTCAGTCTGAACAGTCAGACAGTTTTTACTGTCACAATTTTCTATTGTTCATTTGCGCATGCGGGTCAGTTCAAACTGGAAACTGATATTGGCCAAATTCTTTTTTAATAAATGTAAAGCCAAACCAAAAAAAATCTGATCTGAGCAATAAATCAGAATTGAGCAATACGTGTGAACGTAGCCTTAGAAAGATGTTTGAAAAATGAATGACTCTCATTGCAATGGTGACAATGATCAGAATGTGGCCTATAGGTCTACTATGGTTGAATGTGGCATGGCTATGATGTCAAATGCACCGCCGTTTAATGTTGACCACGGATAATGAAAAGTGTGTGCAACGTCTATGTGCAGGTAATGTGATCGTGTTGTGTGCGTCTCTTAGCGGTGAGCTCCCCTAGTGGTCTGGTGGTGCAGAGCGCTGGGAGAAACCTCACAGTCTGCTGGACCAGCCCAGCCGATGACCCTCCGGATGGTTATTATTTCACAGCCCACCCCCTCAACCACCCCGGCCCTACTGCGTCTTGGATAAACGGGTCCAGTCCCGGTGCACTCTGGGTAGATGGGTCTGTGTGTGTCGTCAGGGGCACACTCACCCCTGGTCAGACCTTCGAGGTGGGGGTAGTCGCACTGAGGGGGGAGGACAGGAGCGAAGAGGCTAGCGTCATACACACTACAGGTAGGAATGTTATACTATTAGACATTATATACTATTTACATATATATACTATCTGCTGGGTATTACAAAGTCTTAAAAAGTCTTAACTTAATAAATCTCTATTTAAGGCCTTAAAAGGTATTAAAACGTCTTAAATGTTTTTTGCACAGCTATTACATTTGGGGGGGCAGCCCAGCTGTCAGGAGATAAAATTATATTAATTGAAATGTTTTTGTATTCAAGTCGTTGTTATTTGCGGGGCTACCAGGAGCTTGGTACATCTGGCGAGAGCTTGTATGAAATGCGCGAGAATAAAAATTTGCTACAAGTGCAGCCACCAGTTCAGTGTCTATATGTGTTGTTTTAATTTTTTGCTAGTATAGCTGTGAAATTGGTATTACATTTTGCTCTAAGTGGTATTAAAAAGGTCTTAAAACGTCTTAAATTGAACTTGTTGAAACCTGCAGATACCCTGACTATAAGGCAATACGTGCTCTATAGCCTGTGGAGATTCTATTATTCCACACTTTTCATTTCTAAGTTTGAAAACCTCCTCTCTTTCTCTCCCTCTGTACGTCTATCTGCCTTCAGAGCCGTGGCCAGTCCAGGTAGCAGTCCCTCTCTCGGTGGGGACTAGCTCTGTACTGCTGTACGTCCAACAGCCGCGGCTTGGCGTGCTGGACGGGGTGACGGTGTGCGCGTGTGAGGGAACGTGTGGCGACGCGTGTGAGGGAACGTGTGAGTGGCATTCCCTCCCTACTGGTGCTCACAAGGTGACCGTTAGCGGGCTGAGTCCAGGATCTGTGTACCAGCTCAAAGTGTCCAGTACCAGTCAAGAAATGACAGGAGCTCCCTACTGCACACATCCAATCAAAACAAGTGAGTTCTATGTGCTGGAAGACACACACACACACACAGACACACACACACACACACACACACACACACACACACACACACACACACACACACACACACACACACACACACACACACGCACACACACACACACACACACACACGCACACACACACACAACACACACACACACACACACACACACACACACACACACACACACACACACACACACACACACACACACACAAACACACACACACACACACACACACACACACACACACACACACACACACTCACACACACACACACACACACACACACACACACACTCACACACACACACACAAACCACATCAATCATGATATGAATATAATAATCTATTCCGTTCTATTTCCATCAAGCGTCCCGGCATGATGAAAGCATCTTAATTTCCTAATTTAGTATCTTAACTGAGCATGTCTTGAGACTGATTATAGCGTGTGATCATGCCTACGGATTTTAATCGCAGGCCTGGCTCCTCCCGGCAGCGTGAGAGAGGGTGTGGTGACGGACTCTTCAGTAGAGCTGCGGTGGGATCCAGCGGAAGGATGGGCACACGGCTACGAGGTCGTCTGCCTCGACTGCGAGCGCACGCTCACGGTAAATCCTAAACATCCAATCCGGCGTTCCGGGTCATCATCAGTTGTGATTTTTGTTTTGTTATTTCAGACTCTGTGTTGTGTATGTGTTGTGTCGAAGGTACCAAGTGGGGGTTAGTGAAGTGGTTGTTTAAAGGAGCTGTATGTACTGTTGTTAAGTAAGTGTTAAAATAATAGCTCTACATTCCAAGTGTCTGGTCAGTAACATGGGTCTCCCAGTCCCTCCACTCTGCAGTAAACACAAAATACATCTTCTGGTATCCTGTTCCTATTGTATCCAATCAGGAGAGATAACTCCTGATTATGGAAAAATAATATGCAGTGTGCAGTAAGGAAATTTGGCTTGGCAAGATTTCTTGAAATAAGTTAAAAAAAATCTAGCATTCTCTCTCCTGATTTGATAAAGTTGGAAAGGATACCAGCAGATTTATTTTGTGTTTACTGCATGCAGATCAGAGGGACTGGGAAACCCATGTTACTGACCAAACATCTCTATATCAGTGATGGCTGTCGGAATGTAGAGCTATTATTTTAATATGTAGACCACTTATTTTAACAACAAAATACCACGTACGGCACTTTTAACCTCTTAACAGGCGCCCCAAAAAGTGGCCATTTTAGTTTTCATTTTTGAGGACTGCATACTTCTTTTGCAAACCAAAATACTATACTTTATATTTATAGCACATGCATAAGCCTGGTCTCTTTTGAGAGATAACATTCAGAAGTTTCAGATACAATAAACTATAAAAGAAGGAAGGGTCATCACGTCAGAATACCAGCGTTCTATGCTCTGCTTGGTGCCAGAATAAATATACCAGCTATCTGAGGAAATACAACCAATATATCAAACAATAGCTAGTTAACAATGCAACAAATTGCAGAGGATTCTGACATCCCAGGTAATAACCTTAGGTCATAAACGAGGAAATGGCTGATGCCATTCAACTCAATGTTGGTCGAACTGAAAGTTTCCACACTTGGCACCAAATGTGCGTTCACGCGCTACACAGGGACGTAATGACCCTTCCTTCTTTTATAGTTTCCTTGGTCTGGCCTGCCACAACTTCACACAGGCCCAATATAGTTCATAAACAGCCACAATAACATACCGAACCCTTTTAGGTATAAGGCTTTTGTAATGTTTTCTGAGAATTTCTCAGAACATAGCTTTCAATGGCCAGTACCAAATGTTCTCAACCTCCGCCCCTCTTTTCTTGATCCTCCAATCATGAGTTTGTCCTAGGAAACAGTTTTCGTTTTTGAGGACTGCATACTTCTTTTGCAAACCAAAGTACTATACTTTATACTTATAGAATAGAATAGAATAGAATAGAATAGAATAGAATAGAATAGAAATACTTTTATTATCCCGAGGGAAATGTGACACTGCAAATCGCTCAACATTTAAACATTTAAACATTTAGACAGAACAGGTCACGAATAAGAATAACAAAACAAATCAGATCAAATTGCCTAAGATAAGAGTAGAATAAAATTGAATAAAAATGGAATAAAATATACAGTAAAAGAATACAGTAAAAATATACTGAGGTCTACAGTAGGTGTAATATTGCACAGTGCTGTTTCAAAACTAAGAGTCCAGGAAGATGGTAACTGTCACTCTGTGCTCAGTGATGCAGTGAGGCACAGTGATGCATTGTATAGTCTGATGGCTGTTGGAATGTTTGTGTCCCCTGCTCTCAGTCCGCTGCCCCAGAAGGTCACAGCGTACAAGAAGGCGCCCGCCACCACAGACTCATAGAACATCCTCAACATTCTTGTACAGACATTGAAGGATCTCAGCCTTCTGAGGAAGTAGAGTCGGCTCTGGCCCTTCTTGTACAGTGCCTCTGCGTGTTTTGACCCGTTCAGTTTGTTGTCGATGTGCACACCGAGGTATTTGTACACCTCAACCATGCCCACATCGACTCCCCTGATGGAAACGGGGGTCACAGGTGCACTCCTCCTCCTCCCCAGCTCCACAACCAGTTCCTTGGTCTTCGCCACATTTAGCTGCAGGTGATTTTGATCGCACCATGTGACAAAGTCCACTACCAGTTCCCGGTATTCCCTCTCGTCACCGTCCTTTATACATCCCACTATCGCAGAGTCATCAGAAAACTTCTGAAGGTGGCAGGACTCTGACCGATAGTGGAAGTCGTTGGTGTAGACAGTGAAGAGGAAGGGAGAGAGGACTGTCCCCTGCGGGGCCCCAGTGTTGCTGACCAGTCTGTCTGACACACAGCTCCGTAGGCGCATGTACTGTGGTCTGCCCGTCAGATAGTCAACAACCCAGGACACCAGGGGGGCCTCTACCTGCATCGCCTCCAACTTCTCACCCAGCAGCCCAGGCCTTATGGTATCAAAAGCACTGGAGAAGTCAAAGAACATGACTCTCACATTGCTCCCCGGCTTGTCTAGGTGAGTGTAGAGCAGAGCCTACACTTATAGCACATGCATAAGCCTGGTCTCTTTTGAGAGATAACATTCTGAAGTTTCAGATACAATAAAGAAAGGTCACTTTTAGTGCTAATGAAATAGAGTAACATAGGTCTGAACTTGAGTTGTATAAAAACCTGTTACTTACGTTTTTCTGTAGTAGTTGCAATATCCAGAACTAGTATTTCCAAACAAATTTGTATGAGCTGGAAAACACCCTGGGTACATAGCCTGAGGTATTATGTAGTACATATCCATATTTCATAAGAATCCGTAAATAAATGTGTGATTAGGAGCGATTTTGGTAAACTGTGTAAAAAAAAAAAGCTCTGCCAGTTTCAGTTTTCTCATTGACTCCAATGCATTCGGCGGTTTTTTCTCTTCCTGTTTTCACTCATGACTTTTCACCTAGATCCCTGATTCGCAGATCCCCATGTGGGGTATCATTGGAAAGCCACACTCATTGGCTACAACCCTGTCCAAAAATCTTCGAGATGAGGGGAGAGGAAAGGGGACAGGGGAGGGACGACCAGGTGAGGGGAGAGGAAAGGGGACAGGGGAGGGTCGACCAGGTGAGGGGAGAGGAAAGGGGACAGGGGAGGGACGACCAGGTGAGGGGAGAGGAAAGGGGACAGGGGAGGGACGACCAGGTGAGGGGAGAGGAAAGGGGACAGGGGAGGGACGAACAGGTGAGGGGAGAGGAAAGGGGACAGGGGAGGGACGACCAGGTGAGGGGAGAGGAAAGGGGACAGGGGAGGGACGACCAGGTGAGGGGAGAGGAAATGGGACAGAGGAGGGTCGACCAGGTGAGGGGAGAGGAAAGGGGACAGGGGAGGGACGACCAGGTGAGGGGAGAGGAAAGGGGACAGGGGAGGGACGAACAGGTGAGGGGAGAGGAAAGGGGACAGGGGAGGGTCGACCAGGCGAGGGGAGAGGAAATGGGACAGGGGAGGGACGACCAGGTGAGGGGAGAGGAAAGGGGACACTTATTAGGGGACTAAGTAACTAGTTACTCTAATCTGATTACTTTTTCAGTAAATAGTAATCTAATTTACTTACTTTTTACAAGCCAGTAATCTGATTACAGTTACTTTTCCAAGTGGCTGTGCATTACTATTTAGTTACTATCTCATAATGCTGATGATAATAGAGCCAGGGGTACAGTCAGCTAGACCGGAGATGGGACGTGCGCTCGCGCACGCACGCGCATGCACGCGCACACAGCCACACACACATGTTTACGTTTATAGCTGATTTTAGAATGGCTTCAGCATGAAGTTAAATCAACTATCCAGTTTGTTTTATAGTGTAATTTGGCTACTTGAGAGAGAGTGAGAGTGAGAGTGAGATAGAGAGATTCATGTTACGCGCAACTTGCGGAGTACGCACTGAGTCCGTTGTCTCAGAATGGATTTGGTAGAGAGTGAGAGAAAAAATTGAATGTTATGTTGTGGCAGCAGCAGGGGGGACGACGACGACTTCGTAACCTAGTTACTTTCAAAGTAACTAAGTTACTTTGATAATCAAGTAATCAGTAAAGTAACTAGATTACTTTTTAAAGGAGTAATCAGTAATCAGATTATGTTTACAAGTAATCTGTGGCATCACTGCTGAGCACAGGGTGACAGTACAGTCTGGCATAATCTTCCTGGACCTTTACCTTTACTTTTAAATCGACACACACATTTTACACTTATTACTGTACATTTTACTGTATATTTCTGTATATTTTTGGCTGTATATTATACATGTATATCCCGGACCGTATTTTATTCTTTATTCTTAATTTTATTCTTATTCGTGACTTTTGTTTTTGACTACCTAGATTTTTACTGTGAGCGATCTGTAGTGCTGAATTTCCCTCAGGATAAATAAAGGATTTCTATTCTATTGTATTGTATTTACAGGTGCAGAAGGTGTCTGTGGAGAGGGCAGTGTTTTCTAGTCTGTCGTCAGGCCAACTGTATCACTTTGCAGTGAGGACAAAGAAGGAGGCCTTCACAGACAGCTCCCCTGTCACTCTCAACATCACTGCAGGTAGGCCTATTGTAAATACGAGTACACACACACACACACACACACACACACACACACACACACACACACACACACACACACACACACACACACACACACACACACACCACACACACACACTGTACCCCTCGCCTCTCTCTCTCTCTAACTGCAGTGTGTGTGTGTGTGTGTGTGTGTGTGTGTGTGTGTGTGTGTGTGTGTGTGTGTGTGTGCGTGCGTGCGTGCGTGCGTGTGTGCGTGTGTGTGTCAGCTCCCAGCCCAGTGGAGCTTTCTGTCCTCAGTAAAACGACATCCTCTCTGGCCGTCGGCTGGAGTCTGGCTAGGGGCGTGGTCAGCGGATTCATCCTGTCAATCAGAAACCAATCCTCCAATCAACAGCTGAACCTCACAGTCCAAGAGCCCAGGTTGGTAGGCTGGTAAAGCTATGCCTCCTAAAATGTGAATCGGAAATACAGAAATACCGGCTACATGCTTTCCGGTTTCCGGGCACCCCCTGATCTGTTTATAGTCCCCAGCGAAACAAACAACAAGCAGGTCTGTCAGCCTGTCGAGGGAGGCGATAACGAGGTTGTTTCTGGGGGGAATACATTTTCATGAGCACCGTGTCGTGATTTCAGGGGCGGGACTTCCTACCTGATTCCCACTTTCGGCCGTAGTGCTTTACCAGGCTTTATCTCTCGAGATAAAGCTGGGAACGAGGTTACCAGGTTGGTGTCATTGCCACCAGTACCATCAGTCGAGACGAGTCATCCTTATTTATAGAACACTTTACATTGACTTCAGGTTGAACAAAGTGCTTTACAAATAGGAGAAAAGCAATTAATATACACAAAGCGAAAGCAAAATTAAAAACAATCTGTTACGTTCCGCCTGGTCCTGCCCTCTTTTCCCCTCTTATTCCTGGACTTATCCCTCCACCTCACTTCCCCCCACCTATGCATGGACTACCAAGGGTTCCTCAATGTAGGCCGGAGCGAGACCATTGAGGGCTTTGTAGGTGAATAGCATAATTTTAAAGTTGATTCTCTTCCTCACTGGGAGCCAATGGAGAGAGACAAGGACTGAGGAAATGTGGTCCCTCATTCTGGTGCCTGAGACCAGCCTGGCAGCAGCATTTTGAACGCGCTGGAGGGGGAAGATGGTTTTGTCCGGAAGACCAGAGTAGAGGGAATTGCAGTAGTCCAGTCGTGAGAAAATGAGCATGATGGTGACTTTATGAAGGTCACTGGGGGAGAGGAAGGACTTGATTTTTTAAACGATGCGCAGTTGGAAGTAACGTACTACTGACGTTACTTGCTTGTTGAAATTGAGATCTGAGTCAAATAAGACCCAAAGGTTTCTCACATTTTCCCATGTTCCCAGTGTGTCTAGTCTTATGGTGTTATCTGTTATTCTAGTCTCTTGTATCTGTTTACTCTCGTCTGTCAGTCTGTTTTCCCATCCCTTGTGTCTCTCGTTGTAATCAGCCCTCCTGTGTCCCGTTTGTGTATATTAGTTCTGTCTTGCCTGTCCTCTGTGTGCGTTCATTGTTCATGTTGCTGTCTTCATTGCCCTCGTGTCCCTGGTTGTTCGTGTAGTATATTTCCCGTGTTTCCCCGTTCGTGTTCGTATCTGTAAGTAAGTGTTTCTAGTGTTAGTATTCTCCTCTTGTTACTTTTAGTTTAGTTTTTGCCCTCTTCCAGTTTTTACTGAGAGGTTTTTGTTTTGTATGTTTTTGAGAAGTTCGTTTGTTTCTAGTGTTTTTGTTTATGGTGCCTTAGTTGTGTTGAATTAAAGCCTTTGAATCGCTGTCCACCGTGTCCTGACTACTGGGTCCTACCACCACCTCCACACCCCAGACCATAACACAATCTCAGATAAGGATAAAGTGTGTGTGTGTGTGTGTGTGTGTGTGTGTGTGTGTGTGTGTGTGTGTGTGTGTGTGTGTGTGTGTGTGTGTGTGTGTGTGTGTGTGTGTGTGTGTGTGTGTGTGTGTGTGTGTGTGTGTGTGTGTGTGTGTGTGTGTGTGTGTGTGTGTGTGTGTGTGTGTGTGTGTGTTAGGGCTGTCTTAAATACTTCGAAGCTTCGAAGCTTCGTTCGATGGCACAAGTTTCGAACATAAAAAAAAAATCAAAGTAAAAAAGAAAAAAAACAATAATTTCGATTTTTTTTATTTATTTATTTTTTACTTCGGTGTGTGTGTGTGTGTGTGTGTGTGTGTGTGTGTGTGTGTGTGTGTGTGTGTGTGTGTGTGTGTGTGCATGGGGCCATTGGGTGGGGCCGGGGGGCAAATACACTGGAGGAAAGTAACCCAGCTCAGCACTGCCCAAATTATATCATCACTATTGCCTGTTTGAAGGATATCATCCTCAAACACATATACACCACCTACACGCCTATTCTCAGTCCTCGCCCCACAATGGTGGAATGAACTACCCACCCCAGTTAGGACAGCCGAATCCCATCCAATCTTTCGCCGTCGACTAAAGACACACTTCTTCAACCATTATCTGAAATAAAAAAAATAATAAGACAATTATATCTAACCCTAACTAACCTTACTGTCATGCACTTGTCCTAATAAACTAACCTACACTGTAGCATTCAACACTTTGATGAACATTGTTACTCAGCTGATAGAGTTGTGCCCTTCCTGATGACTTGTCGTACAGAACTTGTAAGTCGATTTGGATAAAAGCGTCAGCTAAATGACTAAATGTAAATGTAAATGTAAATGTACAAAGGAGGTGAAAAAGGGCTGCCACAACACTTGAAAGTGTTATTTTTCATTTTCTTTTTCTTTTTTTGCTCTCTTTTATTTAAGATTTACTTTTATTGTCAATTTAGTTTAATTTAGACAAGGCGACTGGAATTTGCATTGTAACAGTAATGCTTTCATAATGTGAAGACCAAGGATGTCTACACTCTACAGGGTGAGGATGGAGAGTGAGATATGTGTGTCTGTTTCAGGTCATACAGGTTTGAAGGCCTCTCCTCTGGAAGCTATTACACTATTGAAGTATTCAGCACCGCTGGAGAGAGGAGGAGCCAACCCACTGCGGCTCACACCAACACCAGTGAGTTATAGAGCTCCATGTAGTGTGCTATACACACACACACACACACACGCACACATTTAGAATATTTTATTTATGTCCACATAAAGACAAAGTTTAAAGGACACAAATATTAACAGTGCACTTGTACATTGTGGGATTATTCCGATACAATCGTGCCACAGTGGCAATCAAAGTTACACACACACACAACACACATATACACAAACACACACACATGCATATATATACACACACACACACACACATATATACACACACACGCACACACACACACACACAAACACACACACACATACACACACACATACACACACACATGCACACACACACACACACATATACACAAACACACACACACACACACGCATATATACACACACACACACACACATATATACACGCACACACACACACACACACAAACACACACACACACACATACACACACATACATACATACACACACACACATATACATGAACACACACACACGCATACTGTATATACACACACACACACATATATACACACACACACGCACACACACACACACATACTGTATACACAAACACACATGCACACACACACGCACACTAAATCGACTGATATTGCTCTCTAAAACGACCGATATTGCTGTCTAAATGTACCGATATTGCTGTCTGAATTGACTGATATTGCTGTCTAAATGGACCGATATTACTGTCAAAATCTGGGGTTCTCAAACTTTTTCATACCGTGACCCCATTTTATTTAGGATTTTTTTTGGCAACCCCACACTTAATGTATCGCGTAATTTCAACATGGAAATAATGATTATCAAAATAAAAGGACACGTTGTTGGAACTTGATCATGCATATTTATTAGAAAATGAAATTACATGACAATGTTATTAATGAAATTAATAAATATTTTCTAACGGAATTGTTTCTGTATACACATTTATAAAACGATCGAGGCATATTTAGCCTTTTTTTTCAAATGCGTTCACATGCGCTTTTCAAGAATAAACAAAAACGAGATTTAATGGGAAGGGTGTGCTTGTACATTTGAACATAGTTCCATGATACGTGGCTGCGTTGTGCTGAGAAAGAGGCGCAGATCCGTATACTCTGAGGCGAGATCTGTATTTATTTTTTTATTAATGTCAGAGCCGAGAATCCCGCTTCACAGAGGTATGTTGACGCAAACGGGACAAGCTTTTTCAGCGCAGCCTTACACAGCACCGGGTAGTCGTTCCGGACTGATATCCAGAACTTTGCGAGGGCCTGTCCAGTGAACTTGACTTTCAGTAGCTCATCACACGAAAGATCGATCAACGCCTCCTGCTCAGACAGTGGGAGGCCTGTTGCGTCATGCGCAATGAACGGATCTTGGATCCAGATGGTCAAATTGTCCGTGCTCTTTCTTTCTGGGAAATAATTCTGAAATTGATCAATGAGCCCTTCTATGTGGCTACAGATGATGGGCTTCAAATAATTTTGTGCTACATTATGTTCCTCCAAAAAGCAATCAAACAGAGTAAGCACCCCAAAATCTCTGCTGATGATCTTGGAGTGCCACAAACTGAGTTTTTTAATCCAGCTTTCCATTTTAGCTGTAAATCCAAACAGGTTTGTGTCCCGACCTTGTAGTCCCAGATTCAACGTATTGAGCCGGTCAAAGATGTCGGCTAGATATGCCAGTTGTGCCAGCCATTCACTATCTGCAAATGTATCTGCCAATGGGTTGTTTCTGTCTGCAAGGAAAATCTGCGCTTCTTCTCTGAGTTCAAAAAGGCGATGTAATACTCTGCCTCGAGATAGCCACCTCACTTCAGTGTGGTAAAGCAGCTGGTTATGCGCTGAGCCCATTTCATCACACAACACTTTGAATATGCGAGAACTAGTTGCGCTAGTTTTCACTGCATTAACAATGCGGACTGCGTCGTCAAGCACCTGTTTAAGACTGGGTGGCATTTTTATTGCCATTAGGGCAATGAATGAGGTGAATGAGTCCAAACTGCGTGTGGTGCAACAGACTGAACCCTAACAACCAGCCCACTGTTTTTTCCTGTCATTGCACGGGCACAGTCACTGCAGATCCCCACACAGCGCTGCCAGTCCAGACCAGTGTCAGTCATAAACAAATCCAGTTTTTTTAATAGTTCCTCCCCAGTTGCACGATCGGGTAAAGCTTGACAAAACAGAAAATCCTCATGAAGTTGTCCATCATGCTCATATCTCACATAGTTAATAGTTGAGCATCAGAAGAGATGTCAGTGGTCTCATCAAGTTGAATAGCAAAATACGGGCTCTGCTTAAGTTTTTCCACAACTTGGCTCTTAACATCGTCCGACATGCAGTCAATTCTTCTTGAACTAGTGTCATCTGACAGCGGTATTGTATGGAGCTGCTCTGCAACACTTTGTCCACAAATGACAGAAACCACATCTTTGGTACAGGGCAACCAAAAGCTCTCTGCAAGTGTGTGGGGTTTCTCAGTCTTTGCGATCCAATTGGCAACAATAAACCAAGCATGTAGGCCTTTTTTCGTTGACGGTTGTTGCAGTTTTCAGCTCTAAACCGTTTTTTCTGAAAGAAAGCTAACGGTTCCGTTTTAAATTCAGGATGCTTAGTTTCCAACTGCCGCTGTAATTTACTTGGTTTAAAGCTCTCGTTAGCAAGGATCTCGTAACACAAAACGCACTGTGGTCTCGGGTCATCTTCTTGGCCAGTCCAAGTAAATCCATATGCCAAGTATTTAGGATCATAACTTCTTTTACTCCGTTTCGTAGTAGTCCTGGTATCGCTACTACTAAATTCTGCCTTTCTCTTGCCCGCATTTGCCAGAATTTGGAACACACGCACGTGACGCACCGCTTCTGACAACAAACCTGTGGGGTGACAGTGGCTCGGGAGGTAGAGCAGTCGTCTGGCAATCCGGAGGTTCCCGGTTCGATTCCCACTCCTCCCGGGTAGCGTGTCGATGTGTCCTTGAGCAAGACACTTAACCCCTAATTGCTCCTGATGAGCAGGTTGGCACCTTGCATGGTTGCCTCCGCTGTCTGTGTGTGAATGTGTGAGTGAATGGGTAAAATGTGAGTAAGAAATTGTAAAGCGCTTTGGATAAAAGCGCTATATAAATGCAGCCATTTACCATTTACCAAACCTATCCATTGCGAGTGTTCAGGTTAAATTAAATCAAATCAGCTATATATGCTTGGCCTGGAAAGTCGTCCCCCCCCCCCTGGAAGTGCTTTAGTTATGAGACAGTGTCGATCACAAATATCTGAGTACACATTGACTCACAAAAGACCAGACGATATATACCTGCGCAGGGCTGTCACGCATGCACGTCGCGGCACTTTGCGCTCCTCTGACTCACAAAAGACCAGACGTGGCCTCAGTGATTATACCTGCACAGGATGTATGAGATGTGTATTGGATACTGTGCCTCTGTTGATGCAGGGCGAGACGTGGCAAACACACACAGCGGCCAGCAGGGGCGAGACGTGGCAAATACACACAGCGGCCAGGTGGGAAACTCAATCTGAGTTGGGCTTGTGGATTTTCGCTTGATCCTTTTTTTTTTTTTTTTTGCCAATGCGCACTGTCACCTACCCGCGACTTGAGAACCGCTGGTCTAAATCGACCGATATTGCTGTCTAAATGGACTGATATTGCTGTCTAAATCGACCGATATTGCTGTCTAAATGGACTGATATTGCTGTCTAAATGGACTGATATTGCTGTCTAAATGGACTGATATTGCTGTCTAAATGGACTGATATTGCTGTCTAAATGGACTGATATTGCTGTCTAAATCGACCGATATTGCTGTCTAAATCGACCGATATTGCTTACACTGTTGCAGTTAAATAGATCATTACAGTTCTTATTTACAGACACCCTCCTCTACCATCTCCCTCTGCTGGTCAGTAAATTAACATTTAAAAGCGCAACAACGTTCACCTCACACATTCAAACACATTAGCCAGTGTGACTGATGACGATGACGATGATGACGATGATGATGATGATGATGATGATGATGATGATGATGATGATGATGATGATGATGATGATGATGATGATGATGATGATGATAGTTGTTTGTGTCCAGTCCCAGGGCCTCCACAGGACGTGGTTCTTGCAGGGGAAGTGGTGACCTCAGTGTTTGTTAGCTGGAGAGCTCCACCAGGCCAGGTGGATGGATATAAGGTAGCTTTTGATATACAATTGTAATAGTAGGAATATGTACAGAACAGCACATCCATTTCCCTACACAATAATTCTTAATATAAAAGAAGCAGAGTTCTGCTTATTCATGCTTTAACCTGCCAGCTAGACTAATAGCATGTATGTTTGTACCATCTGTCTCAATTTACTCCCACAAAATATCACCACCCAACCTCTATCTATCTATATATCTATCTCTCTCTCTCTTTATATCTCTCCACTCTGCCCTCCCCTCTCTCCTCTCTCCTCTCTCTCTCTCTCTCTCCATCCTGCCTCCCCCCTCTCTCTCTCTCCTCCTCTCTCTATCTCTGCTTCACTCTATCTTTCTCTCTCTTCCCCCTCTCTCTCTATCTATCTCTACACCTCTCTCTCTCTATCTCTCTCTCCTCCTCTCTCTCTCTATCTCTCTCTCTCCTCCCCTCTCTCTCTCCCACACCTACTGTACGCAAACATTTCTCAAACTGAGTTCTTCATAAGAGGAAGCAGGCCACCTGGGTCAGGTTCCCTACTCATCTGTGGACTTCTAGTGAACACACTCACCTGGTGGTCGCCTAGCAACTACCGTCAGCGCAGAGCGGCTTCAGTTACAGGCCCTTTAAAGATGTATGACCTCCGCGGGGCCGCGGGCAGGAAGGATGACCGAGCACTATACACACACATTGTAAACAAGGAAACACGCTATCATAGATGCAAAGCATTGAACTGGTCTTACACAAGGGCCATGCTTGTCTCTCTCCTCCAAATCACCAAAGCCAATAGCAAAACACGTATCAGAACATTCTAAACACATGCTTCCTACTCCGGAAATGTACTTTAGCAACTTACATTCGTAACGTTAGCAAGCTAATGTTAGCTAGCAAGCTAACGTTGAACATTGGTTTCGTTAACAAGGCAGAGTGCTACCTCAGTTACAATGTGCTATTAATCTCATTCTAGACAGCATTTCATTAGTCATTCAAAAGTAAACAGGACACACAGTGCTGTCATGTAGTTGTACTAATGTGAGGTGATTTGCATGTTAAAAAAAGAAAGTTTATACATTATTTTTGCTGTTGTGTGAAATCTCATATAAAGACGGGTCCTACTAATCACCCCAAAGTACCAGAAAATACCCCAAAATACCCCAAAATACCCCAAAGTATACCCCAAAATACCAGGAAATACCCCAAAATATACTTTGGGGTATTTTAGGGTATTTTGGGGTATTTTCTGGTATTTTCTGCTACTTTGAGGTATACTTTGCGGTATTTTGGGGTACTTTGGGGTATTTTGGGGTATTTCCTGGTATTTTCCGGTACTTTGGGGTATACTTTGGGGTATACTTTGGGGTATTTTGTGGTATTTTGGGGTATTTTCTGGTATTTTCTGGTACTTTGGGGTATACTTTGCGGTATTTTGGGGTACTTTGGGGTATTATGTGGTATTTTCTGGTATTTTCTGGTACTTTGGGGTATACTTTGGGGTATTTTGGGGTACTTTGGGGTATTTTGGGGTACTTTGGCGTATTTTGGGGTATTTTCTGGTATTTTGGGGTATTTTGGGGTATTTTCTGGTATTTTGGGGTATACTTTGGGGTATTTTGGGGTATTTTGTGGTACTTTGGGGTGATTAGTAGGACCCTATAAAGACTTGGAAGTTTGACATTTATTTTAGTATTTGTGATATTCTGCAATTTTACAATGGGTGTTAAATTGGTTTCATGTGCACTATGGTGATGAAATACTGAAACATCATTGACTGAAACATTTATTTATTCTCTAAATGGATATAGAGGTTTTACCCCCATTTGCAATACCATTCAGAAAACATATAAACAGTTCAGAATACATGTAAACAGTTCAGAATAAATTTCAATATTAAAATATATTAATATATACTGTAGATCAAATTAAAAACAGTTACATACTGAGGTAGGTGTTGACAGAATCCGGCTATAGGGCGACAATAATGTGGTCCAGAGGCATGGTTTCTATCTTTAGCCTTTAACTGGCGTGGTTTATTTATTCACATGGTAAGAGCAGTAACACATGAGTCCTCCTCTGTGAGAGGTAGGTGGGGGAGAGAGGTAGAGTAGGAGGAGACATCTCTATTTATGCTCGCCACCTGGTGGTGTCTTGAGTGGCTCCGCCTAGAGCGCCCTCTAGTGGAAACAGTTATATATATGCAGTTAGACAGTTACTAACAATCCTACCTAGAACCTCTGACTTCAACAGTAGTTAGGCTTGTGATAATTTCATTTGACTAACGTTCAGCACCAGTTTAAGCTTGATGAGAGATTCCTGCAGAGCATCAAACGAATAAATTATAGTATCATCCACATACAAAGAGACTATATAAATAGTGAAGAGGACAAGACCGAGAATTTAACCTTGTGGCACTCCTTTAGTTATTGATAGAAATTCGGATTAGGCTGAACCCGACTTCACACAAATCGAGACAGATAATCCCAAAACCAATCACAAGCACCTCTATCCAAACCAATCCAATTAGACAATCTCTTTAAGAGCAAGTTTTGATCAACTGTATCAAAAGCCTTTGACAGATCCATAAATAGGGTGGCACAATGGTTCCTCTTGTCTAGTGCCAAAATTATATCATTTATAACTATGCTGGCTGAAACTGTGCTGTGATTGGCTCTGAAACCAGATTGGTGGCAGCTTTGTATTAAGTGAGTTGAAAGAAAGGACTTTAGTAGATTATTTACCAAAGATTGCAGGACTTTACCTACACAGGGACGTTTGGAGATAGTTTGGAAATCATCCCTAATGCCACATGTATGTAATTCACATAGTATTGTTTATTGTATGATGGAGTGCAAAACTTACTTTACATTCATCAGTGGGTTGATAAATCAAGCTTCTCTTGGCATTAGTTATTAATTTCCCAATCTTAACCAGACATTATTATTGCAGTCATCTAAGGTTTTGATTACATTTTTTTTTGAAGAAGAAGAAGAAGAAGAAGAAGAACCCCGTTTTCAGACCTTTTTTTTCAGTAGAGGACCTCCAAATTGATATACACTAGGCCGTGGACCGCCATTTTATGAGTCTTTGACTATGGGTGCATTGCCTCTTGTGATGCTAGATCAAACCAATCAAAATAGTCACTCAGTATATTCAGTATATTCTCTCATTGGGCTAACTTGAATGAAATAGTGAAATTAACTATTAATTACTATGAATTAACTATGAATTACAATGAATTAACTATGAATTAATTAACTATTTATTAACTATTCATTAACTATTCCCCATTTTACTGGGGACCCCTTGAAATGTTGAACTTGAGTGTTACACTCTGAGTGCATAGTAGTATAGACAGCATGATAGTAGCACCAGTATAGTAGCATTTTTTAACTGAGTGATTCCTGTGTCTGTACATCCTGCGCGTGCGTGTGTGTGTGTGTGTGTGTGTGTGTGTGTGTGTGTGTGTGTGTGTGTGTGTGTGTGTGTGTGTGTGTGTGTGTGTGTTGACTTCAGCTGGTGTGTGGCCTGCTGGAGGTGGACAGGAGCTTGTGGCTGGAGGTGGTGGTCCAGGGCATCACGTATGGGATCAGGGATCTAACCCCCGGGTCAGACTACAGTCTGAGCATCTACAGCCTGCTGGCCTCTGACACCAGCCAAGCCGTCCACCAAGACTTCTACACACGTAAGACAGACACACTTACACACATACACACATGCACCTACACGTACACAACTAAGACATATACACATTATACTGAAGGTTCTTCCTTCTTTTGCTGAATTTAAAAGTATGATCTCCAACCACTGTGTGTTGACTTTTAACTGTCTTAGCCGATTTTTTATTGTTTATGAATAATAATAATAATAATATTAATAATAATAATAATAATAATAATAATCATAATCATAATCATAATAATAATCAACTTTATTTGTATAGCACCTTTCATACAGAAACTGCAGCTCAAAGTGCTTCACAACAGGAAAGAAAGACATAAAATGAGCACATAAAGTGCAGACATATAAAATCACAGTTTTTCACATTAGGCCACCTTGTTTATGGTTTGATTCAGTTTTAAATAGACAATAATAAAAAGAGTAAGATAAAATAGACAGAGTAAAATAGTGCAATAGTGCAGTGCAATAAAATTGTAGAATAGAATAGATTAAAAAATATATATATTTTACAGTGCAATAAAATAGTTCTGGATTACTGTTCAACAGTTCAAAGTCGTCTTTACCTTCTCTGTTTGGTATCCACAGTTTAAAACTTGACAGTCTTCCCTCCTGTTTTATACCCACTTTAACCCTTTGAACCTCCCACCCAGGGCAAACCTCCCTCTCAGGGCGCAGTTCCCTCTCTCAGGGTGCAGTTCTAGGCCTGGGTCCTACACAGTTTTAAAGCCTGACAGTCTCTTGTTTGATACCCACACAGTTTAATACCTGACAGTTTTGAACCTGTAATAAAAAGCAATAGACAGAGTAAAATAATACAGTGCAATAGAATTGTAGAATAGAATAGATAGTAAAATTATGCAATAGAATGGACAGAGTAAAATAGTGCTACAGTACAATCAACAGCGGAGTGTATTAGAAGGCTAATTAGAAGAGGTACGTTTTTAGCTTATTTTTTAAAATATTAAGAGATCTAGCTTCCCTAATGTCCATAGGTAGTGTGTTCCATAACTTTGGTGCATAGTTTGCAAAGGCTGCATCCCCGATTTCCCTTAGACTGTGGCTTGGAACCTTCAATAGACCGGGCCCCGTTCCCCGTACCTGGCTAACTGAGTTAGCCGGATAATTTCCAGCATAGCCTGACTTAAGCCGGACCTTTCTGTTCCCCGACGCTCGATTGTCTAAATCACCATGACAACAGATCAAAAAGTTTGAGCCTGGTCGAGAGCAGGGTTAAGTTCAGTTAGCTGGATGAACCATGGCCACGCCCCCGCAAAGAAATGCCAGCTCGCTTCCTGAAATGATTCTCACAGTCTAGATCTGCATTATACCATTCTGAATTATGTTTCTGTGCTTCGTTTTCCTAGAGGGGGCTTTTGAAATGTATAATAATAGAACTAAATGCTGATAATAAATCATATTCAGCCTATAGATTTACTTTGTCCTAAATAAAATAATGCACGTCATATACGGCGCTCGGAGTGCGATACACGCTGCATGTGGTTATTTTAATAACGGCGCATTGCAAATGTGAATCCCGCGGGGATATTTTTAATGAATGAAACGGCCGTTTGGCTCTGATTAGTTTCATATATTCTCCGCTGTAGATTTGCTTAACGGAGCGCCCGGATTGTGTTTCATTCAAGCATAAAATTGAAGTGTCTATGCGTGGATTGTGGTTTTTGTGGATTATGAATTACGAGGACTCTGAGGATTGTTGAATTGTATCATCACTCACGTTATTGTGATATTGTAACTGGGATTAAAATGTCTGATGAGATGCGCTGTTTGACGGATTTGAGAAATTGAATGAGCCGTTGACGTCACATTAATGCATTTGAGAATAAAGAGATAAAACTTCATTCAAAAGTAAAATATTCGAAACACGGGTCTCTTGTGCATTGATGGATACACAATGGATATATCCCGTCCCGGCCAGTGTTCGCTCCTGGCAAGCGGGCGACCCGAGTTTGAGACCCCGTGTTTCCAATATAATTTTTTTGGAATATAATATTAATGATTATACGCAAAAGTAGCCTAGTTTTAAGTTAAAATATTATAAATCTACATGCATTGAGGATGTCATTCTTTATATAGCTCTCAACGTGCACCAAATTGAATTATTCCTACATTGCAAAAAGAAGAAAAAGACTAGAAGAAGTGGGATTCGAACGCGGGTCGTCTGCGTGAAAGTCAAAACGACCAACCGTCACACCACAGTGCAGATAAGTAAAACATCCACCATACATCAATCAATGGGTAAGAGAGCCGTATCCTTATTCTGTATAACAGTTGAACTAATTATTTTCGCTAGCAAGATCTCATTTGATTATCCATTCCATAAACCTACTGCCAGCAGGCAAGTTTAAAGAAATATAATCTGATTGATTGGGGTAATGAGGGACTTAAAATTAGCCTATAGATTATGCATTTAACTTGTCGGCGAGGCTATTGAGCCGTACTGCAATCTGTTAATAAAGTTTTAAATCAATTAATCAATCAATGCCGTTAGAAAATCAGGATTTCTGCTATCGATACTTGCTGGCTTTTCAACTGAAGCGGCCGCGCGCACTTATCCTGGGTCTCAAGTCTGGTTCGAGTTAACGAGACTGAATCCACCTTCGAGGAACAGGAAAATCCCGGCTTCAAACATCGGGTTAATTGAATCTGGATAATGGGACTCTTGATCGACTTAGTTGAACCAGGTACGGGGAATAGGGCCACGTAGATGATCACAATGTTCTAGGAGGCACATAGTTGACTAGAGAATTTGCAATGTAGCTTGGTCCTGTTCCATTTAGTGCTTTGTATATAAGGAGGAGGACCTTGAAATCAATTCTAAATGTTACCGGAAGCCAGTGTAGGTTAGCTAATACTGGACTGATGTGGTCTCTCCTCTTGGTTCTAGTTAGTAGCCTAGCTGCCGAGTTTTGAATGAGTTGGAGTCGTTCTGTGTTTTTTTTTTATTCTTATTTATTGTGCCTGTATGAAATAGCTGATAAACTATATATTTTGTAAGCTTGAAGACATAACGTGAAACAACTGAATGAGAACTGTCAATGTCTGTATACTGTGTGAGCTGTGAGATACCCTGAATTTCCCCAAGGGGATTAATAAAGTATCTATCTATCTATCTCTATCTACACTTAAATCGATAATTGCAATTATCTGTTAGTTAGTCAATAATCATCGTTGCCTCATATGACTTCAATGATGTCGGCACACTTTGGATTTAAGACCAATGAAACGCATAAATCAATAATTGCAATTATCCATTAGACAATAATCATCATTATGTAATGAGGTCACTGACATCAAGGCCACCTAATCATCCCTCTCCTTAATTGGCTGATATCAAACCTTGTCTCCCGAGCCTTGCAGCCATTGTGTGTAGTTTGCCTGGTGCCAGTGTATGGCAGCCATGTGTATGTGTGTTGTGTGCCTGATGCCAGTGTATGGCAGCCATGTGTATGTGTGTTGTGTGCCTGGTGCCAGTGTATGGCAGCCGTTGAGCCTGCTTAGTCCAAGGTTTGGTGCTACACAGTGGTGGTGAACGATGCAATCTCCGCTCGACATTGTAAAGCGATTTGATTGTCTAGAAAAGTCCTTCATACATTCCTTCATCATTACAGAATGTCATGCTCGCGACAACCACAATATTTTGCACAGCATTTTGGGAAATACACGTATTTGTCATCTCCCCCAGGGTCAGATGAGAAGATTGATAGTTTCATGTCGGTGTGTCCAGAGAGAGGTCCAGGTGCATGTTAGCCTAGCTTAGCACAAGGGCTGGAAGCAGTAGGGAGCAGCTAGCCTAGCTTAGCACAAGGGCTGGAAGCAGTAGGGAGCAGCTAGCCTAGCTTAGTCGAAAATTAAGAAATACTATTTAAAACAACTCGTAAAATGATACGAAGAGATAAAATTTATATCACATAACCGTCTGACTTTGGGGAAGGTAGCAAATAAGTGTATTCACAAAAATGTTGGAGTGTTCCTTCAATTATGTCCAGTATTTATAAAGAATAGTAAGATAGCTTGTGTGTTCCACAGGCCCAGAGGGAGTATGCTCCCTCCAGCTACACAACGTCACCTCCTCCTCCGCAGCGGTGAGCTGGGCCGGCGCTCTCGGCCATTTTGACTTCCACAGAGTCACGGTAGCCAACGCCTCGGTCACGCGCACACTGACCGTAGCCAAAGGGGAACAGGTTGCTATGGTTATGGGGCTGACGGACGGATGCGGCTACGACGTGAGCGTGGAGAGAGTGAGGGGGGCGGTGGCGGGGAGGCCTGCTCGTCTGTCTCTGACCACAGGTAGAGGACCGCTCCCTTCAACACCCCATTAACCCTCTGTGATTGGCTCTTCGTTTGGATTACAGATTGAAACTCTCTCCACCCACTGTCTCACTCTCTCTCTCTCTCTCTCTCTCTCTCTCTCTCTCTCTCTCTCTTATCTCTCTCTCTCTCTTTATCTCTCTCTCTTTCTCACTATCTCTCACTCTCTCTTTATCTCTCTCTCTCTCTCGCTCTCTCTCTCTATCTCCCTATCTCTCTCTTTATCTCTCTCTCTCTCTCTCTTTCTCTCTCTCTCTCTCTCTCTCTCTCTCTCTCTCTCTCTCTCTCTCTCTCTCTCTCTCTCTCTCTCTCTCTCTCTCTCGTGTCCTTCATCAGAGCCAAACCGTGTGCAGGGACTGTGTGTAGTGAAGGTGTCAGCATGTGGGTTCTCGCTGCGCTGGGAGCAGTCTGAAGGGTGTGTGGATGACTACCAAGTGAAGCTGCTGCCCAACCAAGGAAATATCACTGTGTACCACACGCACGGTCGATACATACAGGTACACACTCACTGAAGCACTCAAGTCAAGCAGTCGGTCATAAGGGTATTAGTTGATTTGTTTGTTTTTAATTGATCAGGCTTAGTTTATTAGTCCTTTTGTTATTTAATTTTATTTAACCTTTGTTTAACCAGGCAGGTCAATTAGGAACAAATTCTTATTTACAATGAGGACAAAATGTTCTCTCGAAGGGTAACAGGGAAAGGGGACCAAAGAAAAATAGAAAAGAGATACATACATCACAGAGGTAAGGGAAATAATTAAAACACACATCAAACAAACAACCAAATAAAAGTACAAGGTGTGTAATACATGAAGCAGAACAGACATATTACAGTTAAAAGGCTGGGTGACAGTTGCAGGTGTGTGGAAACAACTTTGCGATAGATGTTTTATTTGTTTATGCTGGACACAGTGGGATGGTCTACAACAGTGAATGTCTCTAATTAACTAACTGACTGACTGCATGCGTGAGCGTCATGGGCGGGTCCGACTTAACAAGGCTTGTTTCTCTGAATGCTGAAATAGTTATTTCTTGGAAAATTATAAGCGCACCTCTGTTGTTAGAATTTCTTTCACAAGTATGCTCTGTTCCTTAACACATTCGGCGCCAGACCCGAGATATCCCGGGTTAACTCGCCATGCGTTGGGCGCCAGACCCGAGATTTCTTGGGTTTTGGTCGTTTATTCCTTTATTCGATATTTTTATTCATTATTCATCCATGGACCTCTGTGGTACCATAGGGAATGAGTCTGAGGTTGCCAAAGTGCAATACAGGCCGCATCCGGCTAGACGGCGGTATCGAGCACCCTTTGTAACCTTGTATCTTGGCCTGTGTAATGGCCAAACGTCTCCGGTTTCATGTTTCCTTGTCGGGCGAGGGCAGCCGTTCTCCCGGTTCCATTGAAGCGCGTCAAATATCCCCGATCCATATGTTGTGGTGGATTATGCCATGGACCAAATGGACATTATATGTACCAGATGGCGATCAAACAATTGGAATATTATTTTTGGAATACTCCCGATCACAGGTAAGAACGATCTGACGTAAATTTTTGCTTGATCCTGCAATGCTTTTATACCGATCGGGCTGATAACAGTTTTTAGTGTTCAATACGAATGCCGTTTCTGACAATCAAATAATCAGAAACGCCCCCCCCCCCCCCCCCCCCCCTTTCATGCATTCATGATGGAACATAATACCTATGATATAGATTTGATTTCGGAATAATAGCGTGTACAGGCAAGAAACGGCAACGTCTATAGTGGAATTGACGTATTGTAGTGCCGGAGGAAAGAGGAATAAACGGAGGTAACGTAATGCTTGTTTATTGTACAAAGCCACGTCAGTTAACAAGAACACAAGAGCACATGAATCGCTAGCACAGTAATTAATGAATAACAGCGAGAGCAACCGCAATAGATGTCCCCTCTGGCCGCGGCGCCAGATCATTCGTTCCCTCCCACTACACAACACAGTCAGAGGAGAACACGAACCAATACTGTAGTCACTACAGTATGCTATAACTCAGCATTTCATGAATTACTCTAGACCGCTCTAAAACCATACTTATATTCACCACGGTATAACACAGGAATGTATGGATGGAAAAATGCCTTCTTTTTCACATATTGAACAATAGATAGGTGATGTCAAATGGGCCATAGTATTGTATCCATAGCTATAATATAGAATATAGTTATAGCTCTACAAACAAGGTGACTCACTCCTATCGTTTAAAGTGCGGCCTAGCTACAGCGGGCCCCGACTAATAGCTGGCGCCGAATGAGTTAAGCACCAGTGATGCCAGTAACGTGCTACTAAGTAACGTGTTACTCTAATCTGATAACTTTTTTCAGTAAATAGTAATCTAACGCGTTAATTTTTACAAGCCAGTAATCTGATTACAGTTACTTTTCCAAGTGTCTGTGCGTTACTATTTCGTTACTATCTCATAATGCGATAAGAGTGTCAGGGGTACAGTCAGCTACCTCTCCAGAACCCACCCGCCCAAACCCAGAGGCCAAACCTACTAGCTAGAGATTAGCGTCACATAGCAGGCCTTTTTCTGAAAACCCAAATAAGTTAGCTAAGTAGCCAAGCACATAGACTGTTCCATAACATACGCCTTCAGTTGACAAATCATCTCTTACCTTGACGATTAAAAAGCCTCCATAATTTAGTAAATAGTATTCCCATGGCTGGTGTTGAGATTTACGATGCCAGCTTCTAAGAATCCGTTGTAGCCAGCCAGCTAGCGTTGATGCTATGAGGTAACATTAAATACAGACAACTTTTGATTACCAACGATAGCTAGCAAGCTAACTAAATAGCTTTGTTTGTCTGGACTATCATACTAGCTAACATACCCAACTAACGTTAACGTTAATGCCATTCAGAATTTATTAACATAGCTACAACACACAGTAACGTTAATACAATTACATGCATCATTGTTTACAATGAACGGGTGAGGCTAGTCGAAAAGGACAAGTTAAACATCAATCAATTAATTTAATACAACAGGTAGTTCGATGATATACGGCTCTCTCTCCTGCTGAGTAAAATCAGCAGCTTTTCCTCCTCATCATCGATTGCCTGTAGCTGCATTCGCATATGTGAGCCGCGGTGTCTCTCTCCTCTCCTTTGGAAACTAGCGTTAGTTAACTCAAAAGCACAGAACCGGACGACACACGTTGTTCCGCTAGCGACAAAAATAACACTTCCGGTCGGGGGGTTTAAAAATAAAAGAGCGACGTCTAAAACAGGAAAGTGGGAGAGTTTATTTTATACATTTGTGGCACGCACTTATTTCTTGAGACAATTTCGTGTTTACGGAAAACTTAAAAGAAATATGAAAACGAAATGAAAACAAAAAAGATCGGATCCGTCTTCATCTGGACAAGGCCTAAGTTACTTTGATAATCAAGTAATCAGTAAAGTAATTAGATTACTTTTACAAGTAATCTGTAGCATCACTGATAACACATTGGGCGCCGGGGGTTGTGCCCATCATTGTACCCAGTCTGCCACCGTTTAAAGCCTATGGAGATGTTTACCTTCTTTGCAGGGCTATAACTTTTTAAATTGTATTGCTATATTGACATTACTATGGCCCATTCAACATTGATTATCTATCGTTCAGGATGTGGGAACGTTATATTATTTCATTGATACATTGTTGTGTTAATACCGTCTAAATATAAGTATGTTTTTAAGGTTTTCTGCTGTAATTCCAAAAACGAGAGTTATAGGCCCTGACGCATATAATAGATTATCCATTGGCGTTTCTTTCCTATACACGCTATATTAAAAAATTCAAATGTATATGATTATATAATATATATATATATATATATATATATATATATATATATATATATATATATATATATATATATATATATATATATATATATATATATATAATTCCTTGATCGTCAGTAACGGCTTTATTTAGTATGGGTTGATATCTTGATCAGATGGTTTGCAGTGAAATGAATAAACAATCGGGCTGAAAATAACGTTAGTGTCCTCTTACCGTTCGCCGAGAGAGGTCCAGGTGCATGCTAGCCTAGCTTAGCACAAGGGCTGGAAGCAGTAGGGAGGAGCTAGCCTAGCTTAGCACAAGGGCTGGAAGCAGTAGGGAGCAGCTAGCCTAGCTTAGCACAAGGGCTGGAAGCAGTAGGGAGCAGCTAGCCTAGCCTCCATCAAAAGATGGAAGTTGAAGATACACAACTTCCAAAACAACTCCAAAACTGACACAGTCAGTCAGGGCGACAGTGGCTCAGGAGGTAGAGCAGTCGTCTGGTAGATGGAAGGTTCCCGGTTCGATTCCCGCTCCTCCCAGGCAGTGCATCAAAGTGTCCTTGAGCAAGGCACTTAACCCCTAATTGCTCCCGATGTGCAGGTTGGCACCTTGCATAGTTGCCTCAGCCATCGGTGTGTGAATGTGTGAATGTGTGAGTGAATGTGAGGAACACAAATGTTAACCTGTTAAATATTTGCCATATTTTCAGAAAATCTGCCTAAAAGTACATACCCAAGTAAATGGAAGATTGCCCCACTTCTACAAGGCCCATTTGCATGTTCTTGGTATCTAGGGACATCTATGGACCTCAGGGAAATGTATTCCCAGTGTCAGAAATATTGTGTCTGTTACTATGCTTGAGTAAATTGTAATGAACCAAAGGAGAATATCAATTATCTGTATTATTATTATTATTATATTTGACGGTGAATAACACCATGCTAACATTGATCAGACATGAACAATTGCCGCTGAGCTCATTCAGCACCTTCTTGAGATCAAGTGTACTAAGAATCTAAGCAAATTAATAAAGGACAGATGATTTACAGGGGGTTTTGTAGATACAGTACTGAATTTTGCCATCGGGACACATGCCATTTGAAATATGAATATAGAATATCAGGCCTATAAATTACTGTATTGTGGACATGTCATACATCTATGGGTCGGACCAAATATCCAATGGCAGAGTTAAATCTGGATTTAGTACCACCAGGCGCTAGGGATGGGTACCGAATTCTTTTGAGGTACCGAACCGAAACACGTCGGTACTACCGAGTATCGATTCAAGTGAGATAAAAAAAAAAAAAAAAAAGGTTTTTTACCTTTTTTCTTTGCATGTCAACGTTCACACGCACAATATATGCTTACCTAGGATTTGACTTGATTCAACAACAAAGCAGTTGGAGCAATGGCAAGCCGAAAACGGTCGAAATTGTAGTTATTTGAAGTTAGGATTTTTTGTTCACGACTGAGGTAGGTAAATACATTTTTTTAGACTAAAGTACCGAAAAAAGGTACCGTTGGGTACCGGTATCGATTCACAGGTACCGGTACCGTATCGGTTCAAATGTGAAAGGTACCCATCCCTACCAGGCGCCCGTTTCAGGGCAGTAAAATGCTACGCCATTTTTCATCAGATTGAGATGTGTTATTTTCTAGACGTTCACAGAAAGGTAAAGAAACAAACTATGTTTTTTTATGGCAATAATGTTTAGGTTTGTTCGACCCGTGAGACATAATTACAAAAATTATGTAAACATTTTTTACAGGGGCTGGCGTGAGCTGGGTAGTGTAGTTTTATGAAATTCTAAAGCCCATCGAAAGCCCTGGGTCTCCTTTTTAACACCGTATGGCCGTGTGCCAGCGTTTTTGGATACATGCCGGTGTTTGCAGTGCTAAAACAATTAAATATTATAGCTATGGATCTAATAATATAGTCGATTGTCATTGAGTTTCTTCCAGTCAAGTATAGTTTTAGAGTAATTCTGTGTAATCCCAGGAAACACCGCTAAGCAGCATTTCGTGCATGTCACTAGAAACCGTGCCATTCCTCGCTTGGATCAACAATCAATCTGAAATCAACGCTATATTATCGGTATTATGTTTCATCATGCATGCATGAAAGGGTGGGGGGGGGGGTTTCTATGCTTCGATCGTCACCAACGACATACGTTGTGGAGTAACGTTACAATGACACTTTCGGATCACAACGAAGGCATGCTCGGATCAACGCAAGATTGATACCATATAGCACTTACCTTGACTAGGATGTACTGCAAAAAGAATATTCCAATTATCTGCTCGCCATTCCAAGTATTGATGTCGATCTTGTTGCCAACGTGATCCACCAAAGCACATGAATCCGCGGTGCTTGGTTCTCCCCAATCCATGTGTTATAAACGTTACTACTGCCCGACTAGGAAAACCCGGACCGGACTTTTTAGATCGACGTACAGGCTGAGCCAGAGAGATTCCAAGGATGTGCAATACCGGCCGCAAGGCGTTAGGCGGCGGTATTGGACGTTTGCGATCTCAGACTTATTCAGGACAGCCTGCACAGACTGCCTCGATGGATTATGAATGTAAATAGCGAATAAAAGAAATAACAACCCAGAAACGAGAATCTTCATTTCCGGCACTGAACCGTTGGGCCACAGAAACGAGAATTCTCGTGAACGGCACCGGATGTGTTAATAGGACTACAAACACTTATGACGGTGTCATTTCCTTGCGTCAATATCCGCCGGTTTCCGATGCAATGCACAGAGAATTATTAAAACTCATATTTCGCTAATAACACTAAAGATCATTGGTAAACAAACGTAGTGCTGAAAATATACACTTTGACTGCTGTTTTGATAGGGTTAGGGTCTTTACTCTTGGCTACATTTAAAAAAGAAATGCAAGCTTAATTAACACGGACTGTATTGATCAATTTATGATGGGCGACAGCTCCTATTGGGGGACCTAATGGCTTTTAAAGCATTTTGGATAAAATATATAAATGCACCATTTAACATTGATATCAATCGTCTCATCTGACTCTGGGGAAGATGGCAAATAAGTGTATTTCCCAAAAATGTTTGGAAGTGTTCCTTTAACCGAATCGCCATGACATGAACACTTGGACCACTACAAACTGACTCTGAGTGGCGTCTGACTGAGTCAGTGCTTCAGCTCCCCTCACACACACACACAGGAATACCATCACTACATTATTATCAGGTCCAGTGAAGGGAGGACACCTGCTACCATACTTTTAGCTGAGATATGGTACTGAATACACAAACACACACACACACGCACACACACACACACACACACACACACACACACACACACACACACACACACACACACACACACACACACACACACACACACACACACACACACACACACACACACACACACACACACACACACACACACACACACACACACACACACACACACACACACACACACACACACACACACACGGTAAGTCTCTCCTCCCATTCTGCAAAGTTCCACCCCATGCTGGCTCTTCCAAGCTGCCAGGTGTCAGATACCCCCGAAATGTAACCTTACACATCACCCACTCACACACACACACACACATACACACAGCATGCACACAAACACACACACACACACACACACACACACACACACACACACACACACACACACACACACACACACACACACACACACACACACAGAGTTGAGTAATAGAGCTCATTATTTATTAGGCAGGCCTTAGGAGCTCAACCCTGAATCATTCATTTGGTTCAGCAGCTCTCCCTAGAGAAAGAGAGAGAGAACCCAGAGGGAGAGAGTTAGCCGTGAGCTAACACAGGACCCGCCGCCCTGCCACTCTCTGACCCTCGCTGGCTAACCGCTAACCTCTGGACTAACCCCGGGACCCGGGACTTACCACCGACCCCCCTGACACTCTGCTCCGTAACGCCACCACTACTAACCGGCTAACTCCGCCAACTCCGGACTTGTCTCAGTTGGACTCTGTGGATTAACCCGTGGCTTCACCACTAACACCGGAAGCGCCTGTCCCAGGCCGGGCCTCTGAAGCCCTGACCCCCGTCTCTAACCATAGCTAACCTGGCTACCACGGCTAACCAGCTACACCCAGCATGGCCCTCTCTCTCACCCTGCTCATCACTCTCTCTTTGGGCCACGCTCACTCACAGGTAAGGCCGCTGTATTTTACTTACCTGGTGTACTCTCATGTATACACACACACACACACACACACACACACACACACACCACACACACACACACACACACACACAGGCGTGTACAGTACACTATGTATGTGTAACTCTTAAACCGCTGGACTCTGTCTATCATTCTGCCCTCAGATGTATTACTGGTGACAGCTATGATACGCACCACTGTGTCCTTTATGAAAAGGTTGGGTGGCTTTCTCTGGTTGAAAGGTGTAACTATAATTGGTATTTGTATTTATTGGTATTATATCACAACACTGTTGGAATGGAATCTTGGAACCTATTCTACACGTTCAAATGACTGGTTTCTTCTTAGGGTTCCTCAAAAGGATAAAATGCAGGGGGCGAAGTGGAGGGTATTTACTGTTACACATGTATACTGTACACACATACATAATACAAGTATTCAGTATCTTGCATATCTGCACACACAGGTACGGAGGTGTCCAGTTAAACTGCACAGCAAAAGTATTGTAGCTGTTCAGGCACAGATCAGCATGTTGTAAAAGAGGTTAGTCAGGTTTCTGGTCTGTTAAGGTATGCATCATCGATCAGCAGGATGATTGGTTGTGAAATGTATCACACCTCCATCATTTTAAATGGTTCCAACAGCACACTACTACAAACTACTAGTTACTCCACAATGAGAAGACAAACATGTTGTTGTTGTTGTTGTTGTTGTTTTAAACTACACTTTGGAAATGATCTGTGTCTGGAATGTCAAATAGAGTAGCCTAATGTGGGGGTGTGTTTGATTTAGTGTCCGGGGCGCGGAGGCCTCGCGTGCCTACAGTATGTCTGAGGACAGAGAGCAGAGGACAGAGAGCAGAGGACAGAGAGCAGAGGACAGAGAGCAGAGAGGACAGAGAGCAGAGAGCAGAGGACAGAGAGAAGAGGACAGAGAGAAGAGGACAGAGAGCAGAGGACAGAGAGCAGAGAGAAGAGGGGAGAGAGCAGAGGACAGAGAGAAGAGGGGAGAGAGCAGAGGACAGAGAGCAGAGGACAGAGAGCAGAGGACAGAGAGCAGAGGACAGAGAGAAGAGGGGAGAGAGCAGAGGACAGAGAGCAGAGGACAGAGAGCAGAGGACAGAGAGCAGAGGACAGAGAGCAGAGGACAGAGAGCAGAGAACAGAGAGCAGAGGACAGAGAGCAGAGGACAGAGAGCAGAGGACAGAGAGCAGAGGACAGAGAGAAGAGGACAGAGAGCAGAGGACAGAGAGAAGAGAACAGAGAGCAGAGAACAGAGAGCAGAGGACAGAGAGCAGAGAGAAGAGGACAGAGAGCAGAGGACAGAGAGCAGAGAGGACAGAGAGCAGAGAGGACAGAGAGCAGAGGACAGAGAGCAGAGGACAGAGAGAAGAGGACAGAGAGCAGAGAACAGAGAGCAGAGGACAGAGGACAGAGGACAGAGAGCAGAGAGCAGAGGACAGAGAGCAGAGAGAAGAGGACAGAGAGCAGAGAGGACAGAGAGCAGAGAGCAGAGGACAGAGAGCAGAGGACAGAGAGCAGAGGACAGAGAGCAGAGGACAGAGAGAAGAGGACAGAGAGCAGAGAGAAGAGGACAGAGAGCAGAGGACAGAGAGCAGAGGGGAGAGAGCAGAGGACAGAGAGCAGAGAGAAGAGGACAGAGAGCAGAGGACAGAGAGCAGAGGACAGAGAGCAGAGGACAGAGAGCAGAGGACAGAGAGCAGAGGACAGAGAGCAGAGAGAAGAGGACAGAGAGCAGAGGACAGAGAGCAGAGGACAGAGAGCAGAGGACAGAGAGAAGAGGACAGAGAGCAGAGGACAGAGAGAAGAGGACAGAGAGCAGAGGACAGAGAGCAGAGGACAGAGAGAAGAGGACAGAGAGAAGAGAACAGAGAGCAGAGAGCAGAGGACAGAGAGCAGAGGACAGAGAGAAGAGGACAGAGAGAAGAGGACAGAGAGAAGAGGACAGAGAGCAGAGGACAGAGAGCAGAGGACAGAGAGCAGAGGACAGAGAGCAGAGGACAGAGAGCAGAGGACAGAGAGCAGAGGACAGAGAGAAGAGGACAGAGAGCAGAGGACAGAGAGCAGAGGACAGAGAGCAGAGGACAGAGAGAAGAGGACAGAGAGAAGAGGACAGAGAGCAGAGGGGAGAGAGCAGAGGGGAGAGAGCAGTTGTTGAGGTGGAATCAGGAACATTAGGGAATTATTATAATTATAATAATAATTATAATTATAATTAACTACAGTACCTGAAGTACATGACCCAATGTATGGCTGTAGGAATGTAGAGCTACTTAACACATATTTTAAAGGGGAACTATCTTATAAATGGCCTTTTTGAGTGTTTAGCATTGTTTCCTAGCTATGTGAACTTATATTAATATGATCTATGTCTCAAAATTCTCATATTGGCGCATTCTTCCAATTCTCCTCTCACAATATTCACCCTCACTGAACTGAGTCATTTGAAAATGTGCCCTATATGTGATGTCATAAAGACACCGCTGCATGTTAATGTTCAGGTGAACCAGAACGCGCGCAGTGGTTTAGAGCCCAGGCTCAAAACAGCTCGAGATCTTGAGGTAGAAAAATGCTGTTTTTGAGGACTTGATTAGAAATACAAAACAATGAATAAAAAAAATATATATATTACAGAGGTGTTCCATAGACTCACAGGAATTGTGTAAAAGTGCCCAAATAGTGAAAGAAATTGTAAAATAGTTCCCCTTTAATGAAAAGAAATAGCACCTTTAAAGGAACATTATGGGAAATGTGTTTACTGTCGAGTCAGACAAGAAGATAGATACCCATTTCCTCTCTGTGCTTTCAGTAGAAAGCTATCCGGTTGCAAGCTAGCCTAGCTAGCTTAGCACAAATGAATGGAAGCGGATACAGATCAGCCTAGCTTAAAACTCCCGGAGAGGTGTTTTTGGCCAACAGCTAGCCGATCCGTATCTGCTTCCATTCACTTGTGCTAATCTAGGCTAGCTTGCAACCGGATAGCTTTCTACTGAGAGGAAATTGGTATAACTTATTTTCCCAGTCTGGAGAAGACGGTAAGCACATTTCCCATAATGTTAATTATTCGACAACACTGCACAAATTGCATAATTCAAATGAAAAGAGTGCACTGCACCCACTGAGCATTTTCTTGTCTATTAGATGACTAAAATATGTACAGTATATAATATATGGTACATAGCCATCTAGGCTAAAATCTGTCTAAATTTGGTTTAAAAGTGAAAGTTTAGTAGACGTCTAGATAACACCTAGCTGTTGTTTCTAAATAATACTAAATATGTAATAATGTTTGGGCTAGAAGTGGGCTATATCTAGCCTTGACATAGCAGGACATTGAGATTGCATTGAAATTGCAATTCAAATTATTTTAGCACAATATCATGACATCTTATGCCAACTTTATGCTAATTGTATGTCTATTTTGTGTCTACATCACTGCTGTGAAGCACTCTGGGCTGCAATTATTGAATTAAAGGTGCTATACAAATAAAGTTTATTATGATTGTTATTATTATTATCTACACATTTACAGTAATTTGTGTGATATTATAAATATGTAATAATGAATTAAACTGCTTGCTGCTTGGGCTAAAAGTGGTCTATATTACCAGTGGGCTATATGAGGGCTACGACATTAGCCTCAACGTTGACATCGGGTCTAGTGCTTACTGGGCTGTTGTTCGTAAGTAAGGCTGCTTAGGCGTAGACACCAAGGTTGGACGCACACAAACACACCCTCAAGAGGACCCGCTATCTATCCAGCACCACCTTTGTCCAAAAACACCCTTCATAAGTTTTTATGGGCAGTGGTTTGAAATTCTTGCAGCTCAGGATGAGTGCAAGGTGATTGGGTTGACTGACATACAGTAGTGTTGAGGCCTGTAATCTGGGCGCATCCGCAGATAGATTTGAAGATGAATGATTGGTTTCAGATTTATGATAGTGGGTAGCGTTTAAGGGGGGTATCTCGGGGGAATGTTGAGAATGCCAAGACGGGTCGTTGCGAGGCGATATTGATAGGCGTTATCCACAGCAGTTTCTTAAACTAGGGGGCAGGACCCTAAATGGGTGGCGCGGGCCCGCCTCTGGTGGGTTCCCACATGATAAGAGTACAGAGTATGCTTTAATTTGACTGGGTCGCAGGGTGAGACTAACTTTAATTTGATTTAATGGGCATTCATACTAAATAAATCACACATCAAACGTCGAAATGCGTGATAAAAAGCACAAAGAGCAAAAGAGATGAATGACTGGATAAACCATTAAGCTGGTTGTTTCCAATGAGGTCCACAGAAAGATTTACAAGCAGAAACAGAGACAAGAACAGCATCAAGACAGACAACTTTACATCAGTAGTTGAAACTATTGAGCAATAAATTAGTAAAACATACTAAATATATACTGTAGGTACTCAATTTGATGAAGCATAGTTTGAAAGAAGAAGGCCTGCAAGAGGCTTTCAAGCGCGTTCTTGATGGAAATGCAGGCATGAGTATATTGCAGACTTTTTCCTGACATGTTGTATGACATGCGCATTGTTCCCCTTTAAGAACCCCTGCTCCGCAACATGGCTAATGAGTTTAAAATGATAGATGATTTAGATTAGATTATATTAGATTAGATTAGATTAGATTAGATTCGATTAGATTAGATTAGATTATACAGCACAAGTACAGTACAACAAAAAGGAATCTGGCATCCAACCAGAGTGCAAATGTAACAGTAAAGTG
>NC_140182.1:70759200-70789200 GCF_963971535.1 Notolepis coatsorum
GAAAATTCTGGCCTGATGGTGATGCTAGAATAAAGGTCATGGGGTCACCAAAATCTAAAGTTTCCTTCCTTTTGGAATTATGACTATGCACAGCAAATTTCATAGCAATCCAGCCATTACTTTTCAAGATATCTTGATAAAGTATCGAAAGTTTGGCCTGATGGTGGCACCAGAGGAAAGGTCATAGGGTCACCAATATCACCATCAGGTTTCTTCCCTTAGGGATCATGAATGTGCACAGCATTTCATGCCAATCTCATGCAAAGCTCTAGCTAGAACCAAAGTGGTGAACCGACAGACCGACCGACATTGCCAGATGCCTACAGAAACCTCACTAGCTCTCACTAGCTGGGCTAAAAAGGAGCGAAAGACATAACAACATATACATAATGACAAAGAAACAACAAATTAACAAAAAATTTGTTATTGCTACTGTTTAGTTTGTCAGTGGCATCAGAATATGTGTATGGTTCTCCAATTCACCCCATCAGACGGTTTTGAACTTCAACCTAATGGGATGCAAATGTGTTACACAATGTGTCTTTAGTAGAACTGTATCAGTCATGGGTACAGTAGCTGGTGTTCCCTGGGCCTGCATATGGCCACAACTCTTAACTCATTCTGCGCCATCGCTTAATGCGCCAGAGGGTGCTATTACGCCATCGCTTTAATCAATGGGGGGACTGCGAGATTTGCGAGTGCTTAAAATATATCTTATATTATAGCTATGGGTCTAATACACCCGTTGATTGTCAGTGAGTTGCTTCCAGTCAACATGTACAAAACGGATTGTTTTTTCATCCGTACATTTCCGTTTTATACCGTTTTGAATATGAATATAGTTTTGGTGATTTTTAGTAATCCCAGGAAAAGACGTGATAATAGCCCTTTAGTGGAATACACTAAACACGTTGTAATTTTTCGCCTGATTATAGAATCTTCCTGAAATCAATGCTAGATTATCATTATCCTTCCTCATTCAAGAATGAAATGGCCCTCGTAGCGCGAGGCTCCCCCAGTCCCCTCCTGCACCCAACGGCACACAGCCACACACAGACACACACAGACAGCCGCGATCGCGGTAGAAAGAAATATCAGATCAACGCAAGATTTTATATATAGAGTCCTTACCTGGTATCTGATGTAATGCAAAAGAAAGAATCCAATTATCTGATCGCCATTCCAAATACTGCTTGTGGAGGTCCATCCCACATTACTGAGCGTTACACATGAACGGGCGGGCAGGGTTACTGTCCCATGCCGTCGTTGTAAAGGCCTGCCTCGTCTGAGTATTGAAACCCCGCCCGCACGGCTCAGATCGGCCCTGAAATGAAACTACACCATTTCTAATGTGCAATACCTGCTGGAAGGCATAGGCAGCGGTATTTGCCCTTTTGCGAGCTCAGACCCATTCCCAATGATAACATCAGGCTGAATGGATGAAAATGAATGGATATAGCTAATAAAAGAAATAACGATTAAAACCAGACTTTTCTCGTGATTGGCGCTGAACGGTTGGCGAGTTAACCCGACTTTTTACGTGATTGCCGTTGAATGAGTTAAAGGTAGAATCTGTAATGCTGTCAAACAGTGACCTCTAGGCAAAAGAGCCCCACTTGGTATTGTGCTTTGATTACTTTTTTGTTTTGGTCTGACGTGTGTGTGTGTGGGTTGGAGTTTAGTAACTTATTATACTGTGAATTTCTCCAGACCTCTCTTGGTAGAGCCTGAGGCCAGCAGTAGCAACCCCTCCCCTCTATACTCACTGACATACAACCCACACATCAGACAAAAACAAAAACAGTAAACAAAAGCACAGTACCACGTCGTCATCTTTTGCCCAGAGGTTGCTGTTTGACGACATTACAGACTCTACCTTTAAAGTCTAACACGGGTATAACTTTACATTCGACTCACCACACTCTAAACCTCTTTGTCCGTTTCTCATCTGTTATGTCTCCAGAAGTCAGTGTATCTTCATTATAATCCCAGACTCTGTCAAAAACACCTTGAGCAGACAGGAAGCCTTGTGCTCCATCATTGTTGTCGCAGTGATGGATTCACACCTCAGAGGCAGGAAGTACATTTGAGACAAGCTGCCCTTGATGGATTTACGAAATAATAAAGGCGATACTGGCTTTCTGGAAACGTAACAGACGACACAAGGAGAGAAAGGAGATACCGTTTAGACGAGTCTGATGCTGACAAATGAAGGGGAAACTATACTGGAGTTATCCTTTTAAAGGCCCAATCTGTGATCCATACGTGAACAAATGGGCGGTGGCCCCACCACAACATAGAAGAAATTGGAATGTAATTATGTTGTCGTTCTCTAGTTAATTGACTGAGCTCTTGATACAAGGACTAACACTAGACAACAGGTAATAGGAGTTTCTAATTAATATATATTTACTCTCACCATATATATCTATCCATATCTGTCTGTACTTACCTGCACATAGGCCTACTCCTTTTACATATCTTTTGATACTATATATCTGTACGTATCCCTTACCTACTCTTACTAGTTAGTTATGCTGCTGGCCAGTATGACTTACTTCCATAGAGTCTTTATACCTGTATCACTGTACATATTATATTACAAGTCTGTACATACGTCTGATTAGCACTACACTCAGTAGTACCAATTTATATATTTTATACCCAGTTTAATCACCTGTGCATTGTATATTACTAGTGGACTTTACTATTACATTCACACTCTGGTTGGATGCCAAACTTATTTTTGTTGTACTGTGCTCGTGCTATATAATGGCAATACATCTGGATCTAATCTAATCTAATCTGTTACATGTGCACTCTGACAATAAATTAGAATCTAATCTAATTGTATTCACAGTTTTCTGTGGCTGTAAAACATTGGTAATGTTTGTAAACATTAGAGTAAAACAGATCTATATTACGGTTTGCAAAGGGTTAAGAATGTTCCCAACAATATTATTTCCCTCGACAGATCAAACTCTTCAAGAATGTATGTGACTATACCCCACAAAAAGATTTTAATCAAAAATAAAAAGGATTGGGGCTTTAAATGATGGTTCCTCTACGTGAAATGTCCCCCGTCACTGGATGATCCCAGTGGTAAGATTGTGATTTGTACTTGCAGGTACAAGGAGGTGTGTCCATACCCTGACCTAACCTTCACACAGGTCACCAAGTACCTGGATGTACCTGAGACCCTGCTCAATAACTTCACCCCAGGGTCTACGTACAACATCCAGGTAACACACACACACACACACACACACACACACACACACACACACACACACACACACACACACACACACACACACACACACACACACACACACACACACACACATACACACACACAATTCATAATAGACATAGAGGAGCTGAGCTACTTCCGTCACCAGCTCTGGACCAATAAGCAGACCTGGGACTATTACCAAATTAATGGAGAGGGTAAAATTGCTTATACCAGTAAAAGTAGAGGAGGCATATTTGATTGAGCAACAGATTTTCAATGTTTAGGGTCTTTTACAGTAACCTTCTTACTGTCCTTTTACTATTATGTCTATACTACTAAGCTACTATACTTATACTACTACCTATCATGCTAATTATGTCTATACTATGCACTCAGAGTGTAACACTCAAGTTCAGCACTGCTAGACGAACAATCTTACTGACCCTTAGCTGAAAGAGTTGTACCCTTCCTGTTGACTTGTTGTACAGAACTTGTAAGTCACTTTGGATAAAATGACTAAATGTAAATATAAATTAGATTTTAAATTCAAAATGTCATTCAGATGATCTTTTTGTTATATTGTGGGTGCATACTGATGCCCTATTTCACCTTTTTGACAATGTACAGACAACGAGGGTGAGCTAGGCTAACGACTAGTTTTGACATCCGATTGAGAACATCTTTTTCTTTACAATATTGAAATCAACATTCTTGATACTTAAGCAGTCGATTGCCATCGCACATAGTCAGTTTGGCTCACGTAGCGTGAATAACATGCGTTGGGTTCTCAATCGAGGACATCGCCTCCTATTCATTTTCACAGCTGAGTACCCTCTTCTCATATCAAACCTCTTTGGTATAGATTACATTATACTACATATTCATGCAAGCTACATGAAAGTAGGGCTTTTCTATATCCAAACACAAACAACCACTCCACACCGGCAAGATAATCTCCATGGAAAATGAACTCCTCAAAGCAGTTTAGTATTGCATTTATTCTTTTCTGTCATATAGGCGTACAATAGAGTTTAGGTGTTGCACACGTCCCGTCAAAGCAGATTCCACGGTGCGAGACTCTATTCTCTCGATCGGGGCTGAATAATTGATCCTGATTGAATTATTGATCAGGTAAACAGATCTATGGATCGCCCGTGGCTCTTTCCACTTGCTGTTGTCATTAAGCTTGAATGTGATCACGCTTATTAGTTTTCAGAATCCATTAACCCCCACTGACCTTTATAGAGTTGGACCCCTCGTGAGAGAATGAGGCACGGAGATTAGACCTGCTACCTGTGTGTGTGTGTGTGTGTGTGTGTGTGTGTGTGTGTGTGTGTGTGTGTGTGTGTGTGTGTGTGTGTGTGTGTGTGTGTGTGTGTGTGTGTGTGTGTGTGTGTGTGTGTGTGTGTGTGTGTGTGTGTGTGTGTGTGTGTGTGTGTGTGTGTGTGTGTGTGTGTGTGTGTGTGTGTGTGTGTGTGTGTGAGAGCATCATGTTACCGGGTCTATCCAGTCAGTGTGTGTGTGTGTGTGTGTGTGTGTGTGTGTGTGTGTGTGTGTGTGTGTGTGTCTGTGTGGGCCCGTCACACAGAACACACAAAGCTGACAGCTTCCTGCACTCTCTCTCCTTTTTTCAGCCGTCTTTGATCTTCCAGCATTCAGTCTTTTTCCCCGGCAGTGTTTTCATGTACTGTACTCAAACACATCTCCCAGTGTTTTCATGTACTGTACTCAAACACATCTCCCAGTGTTTTCATGTACTGTACTCAAACACATCTCCCAGTGTTTTCATGTACTGTACTCAAACACATCTCCCAGTATGAATAGAACATAAATAAATGAAAATATAAGGATGAATACGCTGGGATATATATCGCTTCTATAGCCTGACAAAGTCATTCTCACATAGTGTCTTACTTGCATGAATTCAAATTTATTTTATATATATATTATTTTTTATTTCACCTGTTTTTCACCAGGCAAATCATTAAGAACAAGCGGCAAGAGCCATCTGAGGGAAGGGGAGGTGGGCTAGAGCATGAAAACACGTTAAGTACAGTATACTTAACGTATAGAGCATAGTGTATATAGTATAGTATAGTATTATAGTATAGTTTATATAGAGTCACCTGAAGGAAGGGGAGGTGGACTAGAGCAGTGTTTCTCTCTTTTTTTTATCCATTTTTTCTCCTCCTTTTTCTATTTTTCTCCCATCCCAATTTCGCCTCGCCAATTCTCCCTTCAATTCTCCCCTCCCTTGTCTCGAACGTTGCTAGACTATGCCTCCCACTGGTCAGCTGTAGTGAGGATAGAAGCCTTGCATTACGTGTCCCCTCCGGTACACGAGGAGGCAGCCGTCGCATCTTTTCACCTGTACAGCGCGATCTCTCAGTGGCGAGGAGTAACGCGTGGGAGGCTCACGCTGCCCCCGTTGCTTCCTGATTCTGCTGTACAGGCGCACCAACCGACCTGTAGGAGTCGCTGTCCACAACGTCAAATCCCCACCCACCAGCTTTCCCACCCCTAACACTGCCAATTGTGTTAGTATGAACGACCAGCCAAACTGGTAGCAACGCCGAGAGCTGGGCTCAAACCCAGCATCTCCTGCGTTAGTGGCGAGCGCCTTGCCCACTGCGCCACTTAGCCGCCCTAGAGCAGTGTTTCTCAACTGGTGGGCCAGCTGAAGACAGAGCAGAGGAACAGATTGGACATTGAGCATGACCTCAGAGTTGCTTTGTCTACCATCACCCCAGACTTTGAGACTCTTGTCAGGAGCAAACAACATCCCCAGATATCCCATTAGTTCCCTGGGATGTTAAGCTAAGAAGTCTGCTAAGAAGGATATTATTTATTATTATTATTATTATTTTATTTCATTGTGTTTTTAGCCCTAGTTGCACTTTTGTTGCAACCCCAGTTATCCCATTAGTTCCCCCAAACGTACTGTAGGTCTGTTATGTCAAGCTAAGAAGTCTGCTAAGAAGCATAATTATTATTTATTATTATTATTATTATTTTATTTCATTGGGTCTTTAGCCCTAGTTGCACTTTTGTTGCACTTTTTGTGTTTATTTCATGTTTTTAACAGTGCATGAAAGATTGTGTATTACTGCAAAAAAATTATTGGGTTGCGAGTCGCGACTTAATGACTAAGGAAAATGTTGGGTCCCAAGGCTAGACCAGTTGAGAACCCCTGGACTAGAACATGAAAACACGTTATGTACAGTATATAGGATAGAGCCATCTGAGGGAAGGGGAGGTGGACTAGAGCATGAAAACACGTTACGTACAGTATATAGGATAGAGCCATCTGAGGGAAGGGGAGGTGGGCTAGAGCATGAAAACACGTTAAGTACAGTATATAGTATAGAGCCATCTGAGGGAAGGGGAGGTGGGCTAGAACATGAAAACACGTTAAGTACAGTATATAGTATAGAGCCATCTGAGGGAAGGGGAGGTGGGCTAGAACATGAAAACACGTTAAGTACAGTATATAGTATAGAGCCATCTGAGGGAAGGGGAGGTGGACTAGAGCATGAAAACACGTTAAGTACAGTATATATAGGATAGAGCCATCTGAGGGAAGGGGAGGTGGGCTAGAACATGAAAACACGTTAAGTACAGTATATAGGATAGAGCCATCTGAGGGAAGGGGAGGTGGGCTAGAGCATGAAAACACGTTACGTACAGTATATAGTATAGAGCCATCTGAGGGAAGGGGAGGTGGACTAGAGCATGAAAACACGTTACGTACAGTATATAGGATAGAGCCATCTGAGGCAAGGGGAGGTGGGCTAGAGCATGAAAACACGTTACGTACAGTATAGTATAGAGCCATCTGAGGCAAGGGGAGGTGGGCTAGAGCATGAAAACACGTTAAGTACAGTATATATAGGATAGAGCCATCTGAGGGGAGGGGAGGTGGGCTAGAGCATGAAAACACGTTAAGTACAGTATAGTATAGAGCCATCTGAGGCAAGGGGAGGTGGGCTAGCCTCTTAACAGGCGCCCCCAAAAGTGGCAATTTTTAAACTTGAACTTGAGGACTGCATACTTTTTTTGCAAACAAAAATACTATACGTTATACTTATACCACATGCATGAGCCTGGTCTCTTTTGAAAGATTTGGCTGAAGTTTTTACCGACCCACCTTTTCTCTCTGGCTTTCGACACCATGTACAGTAGCTTGTTGATTTTATGATCTTATTGTTTTACTGTGTTATTGTTGTATAGTTTTGTTACTGTCCTTTTGCTTTAAAATATTTTTTAAGTACTCTGATCTATTTAAATTGTTATTGCTGCCTATGTTTACCTTGTATTTTTTTTTTTACTCTTGTTCTTTTATCTATTTTTAGTGCTGCTTATAGTTTTTAATATGCTCCCTCTGTACAGCACTTTGTGCCCCTGTGGCTGTTAAAGCGCTCTATAAATAAAGTTGGATTGGATTGGATTGGATTGTGTACTCACGTTTTTCTGTAGTAGTTGCAATATCCAAAAGTATATCACATATCGACATGTAACTCGAGAACCGCTGAACGGATTTTGTCGCCTGAAACGACAATCGACAGGCAACAAATAGGGCTCTAATGCGATATATATTTGTATTAAAAAAATATGCACACCCGAGCCGCTAGAGGTCGCCAACATGGCATGTCGCGCCGGTGGGCAAATCGTCCTCAAGAGGGCCCACATGTGGGCCGTTGCATGTTAACACTTTGAGTGCCAGCAGGGGGCGCCAGAAATAGCGCTGTAGTCAATGGGAGGGCGATCACATTTGCGAACGCATAAACTATATCTTAAATTATGGCTATGTGTCTAATACGCCTGTCGCTTATCAATGACTTGTTTCCAGTCAACATTGTCGATATGGATTGTTTTTTAATCGGTTAATTTCCGTTTTATACCATTTTGAAAAAAAAGATTCTGCAGGGATCGCGCTTAACTGGAATACACAAACACGTTGTAATTTTTCGGACTATTTATGAATAGTTTTCAAATAAACGCTAGATTATCGATAGTATATGTGTACTTATGCACACTAGAGAAGCGGGCTGAAAAATCGATTATCTTATTTCCTGATAAGCACACACATACTCACAGCCACACACACACATATGGGACACGTTGAGATATAGGTGAAAAGAGCTCTGATTATCCCAAGACTGGTAAAATAGATTCCTTACCTCAGATCAGATGTTCTCCAAAAAGATTATTCCAATTCCTGATCGCCATTCCAAATATCCATCGCGTTTATTGATCCAACGCTGGGTACTGGTAACACATATTCCACGCTGTTCTGAGGGTGGGCAATGACTGGGATTGTCTCCGGTTACATGCCTGACAAGTAAAATGTGGATTCCGGACTCTTTTTTTCCCATCCATTTCATTCAGTCCAATCCAATGGGTGCAATACCATCCGGAGAGACGATAGGGGGCGGTATTTTCCCTGTTCAAGCTCAGACAGATCCCCACTGGTAACTTGAGGCTAGATTGATGAAAAATGAATGGAAATCGATAATAAAAAAAAAAACGATTAAATAACGAGATTTCTCGTTCTTGGCACTCAACGCATGGCATGAACTAACGAAATTTCTCGTGGCTGGCACTCTGAGTGTTAATAGGCTAGACTAGAGCATGAAAACATGTTAAGTATATAGAGCATAGTGTATAGTATAGTCTGCTAGTTTATTTTCGATCTTTTGGCGCTTTTTTGGTGGACAAACCACCGCACATGTGCACCGTGACTTGTGACTGGAGTCTAGTTCTGCTAGCACACATAGCCTACTGTGTACAGACGGTTTCAAACTGTATTTTAAATTAGAAAGCAATCAAAATAAATGGACAAGAGAAAAAGAAATCTCAATTTGGTCAGTATTGTCATTTGGACAAGCAAAGCCATTACTTTAAGTTGCAGGCAAGAAAGACAAGTCTGTCCACTGTCTCTGGTTTTAAAACTGCCCTGTTGCAGGTCAAAAAAAAAGAAAAAAAAAACGATTTTTCGATTTTTTTTAAATTTTGATATTCAATATCGATTATTAAAATATATCGCGATATTTATCGTTATCATTATATCGCCCAGCCCTGCAACAGAGGTTCAAAGATAACATCACATTTATTCGCTATTTGTTTCTTTATGACGCGTTATGTTGGAGTTTTATTGAGTTTGAGTTGTTTGAGGGAAAGAAACCTCCTGTCCTGCTGTAGTTTTTATTTTCACTTTGTGCCGCTTGATTTTATTGGATTTAATGAAAAAGGTGTTTTTCAGAGATGGAAGTAACTTGAGAAAAGGTTTTGCATTTTTATATTGCAGTTTTGCACAATAAATGTTCTTAAAATACCTCTCTACTATGTGAAATATGTCCTAGTAATACAAGAGTACAGTAATAGCTTCCATACCAGTGTTTTACCCCTTCATAAGCATTTATATAGACATTATAAGATAAATGAATATACCGTGATATACTGTATACCGTTACCGTCTATGCTTCAAATTATAACGTGATATACATTTTCGACCATACCGTCCGGCCCTAGTATAGTGTATAGTATAGTGTATAGTATAGTGTATAGTATATTATATAGTATAGTATGATATAGTATAGTAATATAAGTATACTTACTACATACGTATAGTATAGTATATGCACTAGTATTAGTATAGAGAGCATAGTATATAGTATAATATAGTATAGTAGTAGTAGTGTAATATACTGTATACTGTATCATTGTTTTGTTGGTGTTAGTGGGATCAGCTGTTGTTATTGATGTTATTGGGATCAGCTGTTGTTATTGTTGATAGTGGGGTCAGTTGTTGTTATTGTTGATAGTGGGATCAGTTAATCAGCCTGATGATCCTGTCCTGGGCTGTGTTTCCCAGAGCCTCCATAGCTCTGTGTGCATCATAAGCTCTACCTTAACTCATTCACCGCCAGTCACGAGAAAAGTCGGGTTAACTCACCGACCGTTCAGCGCCAATCACGAGAAAACTCTCGTTTTAATCGTTATTTCTTTTATTAGCTATATCGATTCATTTTTCATCCATCCAGCCTGATGTTATCATTAGAAATGGGTCTGAGCTTGCAAAATGGCAAATACAGCCGCCTTTCAGCTGGTATTGCACTCTATTCGAAATGGTGTAGTTTCTTTTCTGGGCCGATCTGAGCCGTGCGGGCGGGGTTTAAATACTCTGGCAGGACGAGCGTTTACAACGTTACATCTGCGATGCTGCCCCCCCCCCCCCTTCATATGCAATGCCGGGCAATGTGGGACGGACCTCCACAAGCAGTATTTGGAATGGCGATCAGATAATTGGATTATTTCTTTTGCATTACATCAGAGACCAGGTAAAGACTCTATATATAAAATCTTGCGTTGATCTGATATTTCTTTCTACTGCGATCGAAGCTGTCTGTGTGTGTGGGGAGCCGCACTACGAGGGCCATTTCATGTATGCACAAGGAAGGATAATAATGATAATCTAGCGTTGATTTCAGGAAGATTCTATAATCAGGCGAAAAATGACAACGTGTTTAGTGTATTCCACTAAAACGCTATTATCGCGTCTTTTCCTGCGATTACTAAGAATCACCCAAACTATACTCATATTCAAAACAGTATTAAACGGAAATGTACGGATGAAAAAACGATCTGTTTTGTGCATGTTGACTGGAAGCAACTCACTGACAATCGACGGGTGTATTAGACCCATAGCTATGATATAAGATATATTTTAAGCACTCGCAAATCTCGCAGTCTCCCCATTGATTAAAACAATGGCGTTCTAGCACCCCCTGGCTCATTAAGCGATGGCGCTGGATGAGTTAAGGTCTTCCTTTAGTTGCCAAGCTGTTTACCAAAGCCCCCTTAGCTAAGGTGTACCTTCTGAAAGGTCTACCTTTAGAAACCTGGTCTGAGGCACTCGTAGCTGTTCCCTTAGTGATGCTCCGCTCATCCTGTCACAGTTTTAGCCTTATTGGACAAAACATTAAGCTTTTTCTATAGTGCACATCTACTAGCAAATTACATCATTAGTTTAATATTAACGTCATGAAAGTGAATTACCAAAACAGCTCTTCTGTGCAGAGGACATCATGAGAATGTTAATGTATTTTTCCCTATATGTCTAATCCCTTCATAATGATTATAATAAAGTAGGCCTATATAATTTGATAACATTATTACATTTAGGCTAGTCTACTATCTTGAGTAACGTGCATTGCTTGTCCCAATTAGCCCATGCAAATGATGAAAGCCATCCATACAGTAAATGTCTAGAACATCATCATCATCATCATCATCATCATCATCATCATCATCATCATCATCATCATCATCATCATTTTATTTATTTGGGCATGGAATTGTTACAGTCCAACAGTACATATAGTTATCTTACAGAAATAATGAACAGGCTGTTCATAATATTCCTTCTGCTAGCACCTGCCACTGTTTGCGAGCAGACAAACTAGGCTGTGTTCTGTTAGCTTCTTTCATATACTGTATCCCCGTCCCCTTATTTTCATGACCTGCTTTAAATGAGCCCTCTATAGTATTATGATAAGGCTTTCTGTTCCTCTGAGCGAGGGGACAAGGGGTGAGTTCTGTTCCTCTGAGCGAGGGGACAAGGGGTGAGTTCTGTTCCTCTGAGCGAGGGGACAAGGGGGTGAGTTCTGTTCCTCTAAGCGAGGGGACAAGGGGTGAGTTCTGTTCCTCTGAGCGAGGGAACAAGGGGTGAGTTCTGTTCCTCTGAGCGAGGGGACAAGGGGTGAGTTCTGTTCCTCTGAGCGAGGGGACAAGGGGGTGAGTTCTGTTCCTCTGAGCGAGGGGACAAGGGGGTGAGTTCTGTTCCTCTGAGCGAGGGGACAAGGGGTGAGTTCTGTTCCTCTGAGCGAGGGAACAAGGGGGTGAGTTCTGTTCCTCTGAGCGAGGGGACAAGGGGGTGAGTTCTGTTCCTCTGAGCGAGGGAACAAGGGGGTGAGTTCTGTTCCTCTGAGCGAGGGGACAAGGGGTGAGTTCTGTTCCTCTGAGCGAGGGGACAAGGGGTGAGTTCTGTTCCTCTGAGCGAGGGGACAAGGGGGTGAGTTCTGTTCCTCTGAGCGAGGGGACAAGGGGGTGAGTTCTGTTCCTCTGAGCGAGGGAACAAGGGGGTGAGTTCTGTTCCTCTGAGCGAGGGGACAAGGGGTGAGTTCTGTTCCTCTGAGCGAGGGGACAAGGGGTGAGTTCTGTTCCTCTAAGCGAGGGAACAAGGGGTGAGTTATGTTCCTCTGAGCGAGGGAACAAGGGGGTGAGTTCTGTTCCTCTGAGCGAGGGGACAAGGGGGTGAGTTCTGTTCCTCTGAGCGAGGGAACAAGGGGGTGAGTTATGTTCCTCTGAGCGAGGGGACAAGGGGGTGAGTTCTGTTCCTCTGAGCGAGGGGACAAGGGGTGAGTTCTGTTCCTCTGAGCGAGGGAACAAGGGGGTGAGTTCTGTTCCTCTGAGCGAGGGGACAAGGGGTGAGTTATGTTCCTCTGAGCGAGGGGACAAGGGGTGAGTTCTGTTCCTCTGAGCGAGGGGACAAGGGGTGAGTTCTGTTCCTCTGAGCGAGGGGACAAGGGGGTGAGTTCTGTTCCTCTGAGCGAGGGGACAAGGGGGTGAGTTCTGTTCCTCTGAGCGAGGGGACAAGGGGGTGAGTTCTGTTCCTCTGAGCGAGGGGACAAGGGGGTGAGTTCTGTTCCTCTGAGCGAGGGGACAAGGGGTGAGTTCTGTTCCTCTGAGCGAGGGGACAAGGGGTGAGTTCTGTTCCTCTGAGCGAGGGGACAAGGGGTGAGTTCTGTTCCTCTGAGCGAGGGGACAAGGGGTTGAGTTCTGTTCCTCTGAGCGAGGGAACAAGGGGGTGAGTTCTGTTCCTCTGAGCGAGGGGACAAGGGGTGAGTTCTGTTCCTCTGAGCGAGGGAACAAGGGGTGAGTTCTGTTCCTCTGAGCGAGGGGACAAGGGGTTGAGTTCTGTTCCTCTGAGCGAGGGAACAAGGGGGTGAGTTCTGTTCCTCTGAGCGAGGGGACAAGGGGTGAGTTCTGTTCCTCTGAGCGAGGGGACAAGGGGTGAGTTCTGTTCCTCTGAGCGAGGGAACAAGGGGTGAGTTCTGTTCCTCTGAGCGAGGGGACAAGGGGTGAGTTCTGTTCCTCTGAGCGAGGGAACAAGGGGTGAGTTATGTTCCTCTGAGCGAGGGGACAAGGGGTGAGTTATGTTCCTCTGAGCGAGGGGACAAGGGGGTGAGTTCTGTTCCTCTGAGCGAGGGGACAAGGGGTGAGGGAAGGAAACTGTGACACACCTCAGTCACGTTTGCTGCTGGAGCGGAGAATATTTGCCACCACATTAAATTAGCTGGGCAGACTAGGCATGAAATGCTTTGGAAATATTTATTATTATTAAATATATTATATTTAATACCGTCTTTACACTCCTGACCCAGGTTAAAATGCAGCTGCACGCCCAATATAGAATGAATCACCATACATTTATACAGACACTCTTTTGCCATCTATGGTCGTTTTTGCACTGCAGTGAAATGTCAGCGTGAATCAGTGGATATCCTGCTACAGTTGTCTATATCTTGTGTGACAAAAACAGATTAACATTAGACCTTTATTTCAATAAGAACAAAATGATTCACTATCCTTTTTCCTGGGCTTTCAAAAAGTCCCAGACTAAGGCTTATATATCCCGATGAATATAACCGATGGGGCATGCAGACCCTCATCTGCACCTTTGTTTACACTGTTTATTGTTCTCATATTTTTATATTCAGAGTTAATTATATTGTTTACACTGTTTATCTTTCTCATATTTTTAATATTCAAATTAAATTGTATTGATTATATTTATGTCTTTCTTCTATTACCCTGCCCATAGCTGTACCTCCCCTCCACCATGATGCTAGGATGCCGGAATTTCCCCCAAGGGGATCAATAAAGGAATAGCTTATCTTTTGTAGCCTATATTTATTGGAAATATCACAAGGTCTCAAGGTTTTATCCAAAGCGATTTTTCAATTAAATTAAATTCAAACCTTTATTTATTCTCGAAAAGGACAATTGAGGTCACCCTCATTTTCAATGTCGTCGAGACTTTTCAGACATTTCAATGCATACATTTATTTTTACAATATAATAATAAATAATAATAACTCTATCTATATAGCACCCTTCACACATGGACCGCAGCCCAAAGTGTCCCACAGCAAAAACACAAAATGAACATAGGCATAAGATCAGCATACAGTCGACAGAATAAAAACAACAAATTGTCAAGTTTGTCAGCAGGAAGGGTAACTTACATCTCTGGCAGCATAAAATAGTATCAAGCTTGAGTGTTACACTCTGAGTGCATAGTAGTATATACATGATAAGTAGCAGTATAAGTATAGTAGCATAGTAGTAAAAATTATTATAAAGGTAAGAGGGTAAAATTATTATGACAACACTTGTTGAGACAATCGATTTGCATGGATATCGATTGATAGACTTTTCAGCACCACGGTGAAGGACAGCTCCCATTTATGAAGTACCTTTGTAGCTGAACCCTTAGGGAAAAGCTAAGGTCTAGTCTGGGGAAGACTCTGGGGAAACACTCACAGAGAAGCTCCTTTTCAATGGTAAACCTTAGAAGCCTTTGTAGAATGTTGAGGCACATCCAAACTGGGAAACCCAGGCCTGATCACCAGCGGAGATAAACACAGACTCTGATCCTGTCCTGATTACTAGCGGAGATAAACACGCACTCTGTATCTGATGACTGTCCTATTGGCCCGGCCATGAATTAATTATGATGAGTAATACCCCACCCCCACCTCCTCTCTCTCTCTCTTACTCTATCTTTCTCTCTCTCTCTCTCTCTCTCTCTCTCTCTCTCTCTCTCTCTCTCTCTCTCTCTCTCTCTCTCTCTCTCTCTCTCTCTCTCTCTCTCTCTCTCTCTCTCTCTCTCTCTCTCTCTCTCTCTCTCTCTCTCTCTCTCTCTCTCTCTCTCTCTCTCTCTCTCTCTCTGTCCAGGTAGCAGCAGAAACCACAGCTGGTATTGGAGCCTTCAGCAAGTCTCTGTACATCAAGACTGCAGAGGCCTGTGAGTATTCAGTATACAGTATTCAGTATATATACATGCAACTCATCAGCATGTGCTCTGATCTCAATTTGTCTAATCATGATGTGTGTGTGTGTGTGTGTGTGTGTGTGTGTGTGTGTGTGTGTGTGTGTGTGTGTGTGTGTGTGTGTGTGTGTGTGTGTGTGTGTGTGTGTGTGTGTGTGTGTGTGTGTGTGTGTGTGTGTGTGTGTGTGTGTGTGTGTGTGTGTGTGTGTGTGTGTGTGTGTGTGTGTGTGTGTGTGTGTGTGTGTGTGTGTGTGTGCGTGCGTGCGTTGCAGCCCCCGGCCTGGTGACTAACCTGACAGCGTTTGCTCAGAACCACACCTTCGTGGTGGTCACGTGGTTCCTGCCACGCCGTATTAACGGCCTCATCATTAAGTTTGCGGTCAAAGCGAAACACGCGCGGACCGGACAGACCGTCAGGATACTGGAGCTGAACGCTGAGGACATCATGACCGGAGCCATACCTCACTGCAATGTACACATGTCTCTCTCTCTAGCTGACTCTCTCTCACCCTCTGTCTCTCTCTCTAGCTGACTCTCTCTCACACTCTGTCTCTCTCTCTAGCTGACTCTCTCTCACACTCTGTCTCTCTCTCTAGCTGACTCTCTCTCACACTCTGTCTCTCTCTCTAGCTGACTCTCTCTCACACTCTGTCTCTCTCTTTAGCTGACTCTCTCTCACACTCTGTCTCTCTCTTTAGCTGACTCTCTCTCACACTCTGTCTCTCTCTCTAGCTGACTCTCTCTCACACTCTGTCTCTCTCTCTAGCTGACTCTCTCTCACACTCTGTCTCTCTCTCTAGCTGACTCTCTCTCACACTCTGTCTCTCTCTCTAGCTGACTCTCTCTCACACTCTGTCTCTCTCTCTAGCTGACTCTCTCTCACACTCTGTCTCTCTCTCTAGCTGACTCTCTCTCACACTCTGTCTCTCTCTCACACTCTGTCTCTCTCTCACACCCGGTCTCTCTCTCACACCCGGTCTCTCTCTCACACCCTGTCTCTCTCTCTAAATGTCTCTCTCTCTAGCTGTCTCTCTCTCACACTCTGTCTCTTGCTCTCTACATGTATCTCTCTCTCTAACTGTCTCTCTCACACCCTGCCTCTCTCCCTAACTGTCTTTCTCTCTAACTGTCTCTCTTACACCCAGTATCTCTCTCACTTCCCCACCTCTCCCTCTCTCTCCCTACCCTCTCTCATCTCTCTCTACCTGTCTCTCTCCCTACCCCCCCCTCTCTCTCTCTCTCTCTCTCTCTATCACTATCTCTCGCTTTCTCTCTTTCTCTCCTCTAACACTCACTCTCTATCCTCTTTGTCCTCTCTCTCTCTTGCTCTTACATCCACCCCCCCCCCTGGTAAATCAATAATAGAAAAGCATTCCATCACTCTTGCAATATTAAGAATGTACTCTAACCAACTAAAGTGCAACGCATTCCAGCCATTTAAACATGAATGCTTTGTGTGCGTGCTTTTTCCTATATGTATATATCTGGACAACATGCACTTGCGTTGGTCTACACATCTTGACATGTATTTGTGTTCATCTACATATCTTGACAATATATATTTGTGTTGGCCTACATACAGGTATCTTGACAATATATATTTGTGTTGGCCTACATACAGTATCTTGACAATATATATTTGTGTTGACATACATATCTTAACACATGTACTTGTGTTGACCTACATATCTTAACAACATGTACTTGTGTTGACCTACATATCTTAACATGTACTTGTGTTGACCTACATATCTTAACATGTACTTGTGTTGACCTACATATCTTAACATGTACTTGTGTTGACCTACATATCTTAACAACATGTACTTGTGTCGACCTACATATCTTAACAACATGTACTTGTGTTGACCTACATATCTTAACAACATGTACTTGTGTCGACATACATATCTTAACATGTACTTGTGTTGACCTACATATCTTAACAACATGTACTTGTGTTGACCTACATATCTTAACATGTACTTGTGTTGACCTACATATCTTAACAACATGTACTTGTGTTGACATACATATCTTAACAACATGTACTTGTGTTGACCTACATATCTTAACAACATGTACTTGTGTTGACCTACATATCTTAACATGTACATGTGTTGACATACATATCTTAACATGTACTTGTGTTGACCTACATATCTTAACAACATGTACTTGTGTTGACATACATATCTTAACAACATGTACTTGTGTTGACATACATATCTTAACAACATGTACTTGTGTTGACCTACATATCTTAACATGTACTTGTGTTGACATACATATCTTAACATGTACTTGTGTTGACCTACATATCTTAACAACATGTACTTGTGTTGACCTACATATCTTAACAACATGTACTTGTGTTGACCTACATATCTTAACATGTACTTGTGTTGACCTACATATCTTAACAACATGTACATGTGTTGACCTACATATCTTAACAACATGTACTTGTGTTGACATACATATCTTAACAACATGTACTTGTGTTGACCTACATATCTTAACATGTACTTGTGTTGACCTACATATCTTAACAACATGTACTTGTGTTGACCTACATATCTTAACAACATGTACTTGTGTTGACATACATATCTTAACAACATGTACTTGTGTTGACCTACATATCTTAACAACATGTACTTGTGTTGACATACATATCTTAACAACATGTACTTGTGTTGACATACATATCTTAACAACATGTACTTGTGTTGACCTACATATCTTAACATGTACTTGTGTTGACCTACATATCTTAACAACATGTACATGTGTTGACCTACATATCTTAACAACATGTACTTGTGTTGACATACATATCTTAACAACATGTACTTGTGTTGACCTACATATCTTAACATGTACTTGTGTTGACCTACATATCTTAACAACATGTACTTGTGTTGACCTACATATCTTAACAACATGTACTTGTGTTGACATACATATCTTAACAACATGTACTTGTGTTGACCTACATATCTTAACAACATGTACTTGTGTTGACATACATATCTTAACAACATGTACTTGTGTTGACATACATATCTTAACAACATGTACTTGTGTTGACCTACATATCTTAACATGTACTTGTGTTGACATACATATCTTAACATGTACTTGTGTTGACCTACATATCTTAACGTGTACTTGTGTTGACCTACATATCTTAACAACATGTACTTGTGTTGACCTACATATCTTAACAACATGTACTTGTGTTGACATACATATCTTAACAACATGTACTTGTGTTGACCTACATATCTTAACAACATGTACTTGTGTTGACCTACATATCTTAACATGTACTTGTGTTGACCTACATATCTTAACAACATGTACTTGTGTTGACCTACATATCTTAACATGTACTTGTGTTGACCTACATATCTTAACATGTACTTGTGTTGACCTACATATCTTAACATGTACTTGTGTCGACCTACATATCTTGCTGCGTCTGCCTTCAGGATGCTGCTGACATCTTCTCTCGCGGGACCCCCAGTCCGTCAGAGGTCACGGCGTCGTCTCCCCCCATCACCCTCTCCGCCGTGCCCCCTGCGTCGTCCTGGAGCGTGCCCATCTCGGTGGGGGTGGACCAGCTACGCCCTTACACCGCCTACGTGTTCGAGGTGTCCGCCTTCACCTCGGATGGAGAGGGACAGATAGCGTCGACTATGGTCCGCATGCCCGAATCAGGTAGCCCTCCGAGTGTGGAGAGGTAGAGGGACAGATCTGGTCGTTTTAGATTCATTTGGGTTTAAATGAATTAAAAAAGGAAGTCTTGGCTTCAGTAAATGTTTATAGTGAACACCGCTTGGTATCTCAATATATGTATATATACAAGCCCAGCAGTTCGTGGCACACGTCTCCTTCTGTAATTTTTCTGATTTTTACAGATTATTAAAGTACAGAATGTAAGCTTTCAAATATGAAAATATTTGAAGAAGATATGCTTATTTGAATCTAGTTAAACCTCAAGTCTCAGAGCAGAGAAAACTGAGAAAATCCAATCTAAAGTTTGTCTGCATTACTAGGTGCTAGGTGTCACAAACGGCCTTTTTTAAACAAAAGTCTTTACTATTTAGAGATACTATAACTGTTAGCTATTACAGTAAATATTCAATGATCTGTGATAAAAAAAAAATGCAATACACTTCAGCAGTGATTCAGTTATTGGCTGATGTGTTAAATATCCTCTCAATGACTGTGTGTGTGTGTGTGTGTGTGTGTGTGTGTGTGTGTGTGTGTGTGTGTGTGTGTGTGTGTGTGTGTGTGTGTGTGTGTGTGTGTGTGTGTGTGTGTGTGTGTGTGTGTGTGTTCGCGTGCTACAGCCCCAGAGGACCCTCCTCAGAACCTGTCCATATGGAATGTGACATCTAAGACCATCTCCATGTCCTGGGACCCTCCTGCCATCGTCACAGGAAGATTCACCTACGTCGTATACCTCCACGGACCCACAGGTTCATTATTACACTTTCATATATACTGTACACACACCCACGTCATATAGGTTCATTCATTAATGACAGTCCTACAGGGTCATTAATATACATTCATATATACTGTACACACACCCACGTCATATAGGTTCATTCATTAATGACAGTCCTACAGGGTAGGGTCATTAATATACATTAATATATACTGTACACACACACCTACATCATCTCCATCCACGGACCCATAGGTTCATTAATATACATCAAAATATACACACACACCTTCATCAAATTCAGGCATCATAGCAGCATGAGGGAGGGGGGAGGGGGTACAGGTATCGGCAGGGTAATAGTAGAAAGACATAAATATAGGCAATAAAATGAGATCTGAATAAAGAAATATGAGAAAAAATAAACAGTGTAAACAATATAATGAACTCCGAATATACAAATATGAGAGAAATAAACAAAACAAAGGTTCATATGAGGGTCTGGATATATACGTTACAATAAATATGAGTACGATTAAAAATAAACAGCATACAATATATCTCCACGTCCCTGCAGGTTCATTAATATGCATTAATATACACATAGGCATACACACACACACACACACACACACACACACACACACACACACACACACACACACACATACAATACACGCGCACACACACACACACACACACACACATACAATACACGCGCACACACACATACACATTCACACGCACGCGCGCACACACACACACACTTAGTGGAATGTGTAATGTGAATGATTCCACATGGTAATAGCCCCTTGGTGTAAACCCACTACTAAATAAATAAGAAATACCCTTTGCTTAATATGGTGCTAGTGAGAGGAGGGTTTGTGGTTGAAGACGGTCCCAGAGGGCAGGTGGTAACTCAGAGTGGAGGCTAGTAGCATGAGACCATCATATATAAATGTATCAACTCACGTCTTCTGGTTGGGTACGACCACTGCCACGGAATCTGTACAAAGCTACGGCCTCATTTATAGAGTATAAAATATGAACGACGCAGATGTAAAACTGCTTGAGGAAATGTGTTTTTTTTTTGCCATTTTCTTTCTGCCATGTTTATGTTTATGTCTATCTATGTCTATCTATCATGTTTAAACCAGGTGTAGGTCCTCACGGCCACAGGGTGTTTAAACCAGGTGTAGGTCCTCACGGACACAGGGTGTTTAAACCAGGTGTAGGTCCTCACGGCCACAGGGTGTTTAAACCAGGTGTAGGTCCTCACGGACACAGGGTGTTTAAACCAGGTGTAGGTCCTCACGGACACAGGGTGTTTAAACCAGGTGTAGGTCCTCACGGCCACAGGGTGTTTAAACCAGGTGTAGGTCCTCACGGCCACAGGGTGTTTAAACCAGGTGTAGGTCCTCACGGACACAGGGTGTTTAAACCAGGTGTAGGTCCTCACGGCCACAGGGTGTTTAAACCAGGTGTAGGTCCTCACGGCCACAGGGTGTTTAAACCAGGTGTAGGTCCTCACGGACACAGGGTGTTTAAACCAGGTGTAGGTCCTCACGGCCACAGGGTGTTTAAACCAGGTGAAGGTCCTCACGGCCACAGGGTGTTTAAACCAGGTGTAGGTCCTCACGGACACAGGGTGTTTAAACCAGGTGTAGGTCCTCACGGACACAGGGTGTTTAAACCAGGTGTAGGTCCTCACGGCCACAGGGTGATCATCCATAGTGCAGCTTTAAAGGTCCCCTATAAGCGCTCTGAGATTCCTAATGTAAGGCGCTATATAAAATAAATTTATTATTATTATTATTATTATCTTATAAATGGCATTTTCCAGTGGTTAGCATTGTTTTCTGGCAATGTGCGGTTGTACCAACACTGACTAGATGTGAAATCTCTACCCAGTCCCGTTTCTTCAGTTCAGCTGAGACAACCCCCCCCCCCCCCCCCCCCCCTCACTGAAACGAGCCATTCTGACTCGACTCGCTCGCTGACGTGAATAGGCGCTGATCTGCCACTGCCCGCCCACAATCAACTGTGATACGTTTATATGAGCAGCGAGTGAAAAGAATGCAGAGGCGGTTTCGACAGCAGAGACCTTCAGCTATTTCACTCTCAGCACTTCTCAAAAGTGGTGACAACATAGCTTCAGAGTGCTTATAAATCCCAGCTTCACCCCCCTGCGCTGTTTCTATGTGCAGTGAAAACTTCAATGCTTATAAATACTCTCACTCTCTCTCTCGTATCTGCTAGTGCAGGTGGGTGACTGTCACTCAAAGCGCATTGTGAGTATGGGCGGAGCCCAGCCAAAAACAGCTTGGACACAGGAAAATTACCTGATCTCCAGATAGAATATTTGATTAGTTCTACTTTGGGTTTAGGAGTAGTTTCACAGGCTCTAGCTTTATGAAAATAGAGAACTGTGTAACTTTTGAATTCCTAGTAAAGGTAAAGGATGGGCAAAACTCACAAAATTGCTATTTGATAGTCACTGGGAACTATTTGCTTGTCACTGGGAACTATTCGAATAGTAACCGGATTCCCCCCCACACACCCACATTAAAGGAACACGCCAACATTTGGGGAAATTAGCTTACCGTCTTCTCCAGAAAGAGACAAGAAGATAGATACCAGTTTTCTCTCTGTGCGTTCAGTAGAAAGCTATCTGGCTGCACGTTAGCCTAGCTTAGCACAATGCATGGAAGCGGACATGGCCGGTTAGCCTAGGCATTGTCCAACTAACACCTCTCCCGAAGGCTAACCGGCCATGTCCGCTTCCATTCATTGTGCTAAGCTAGGCTAACATGCAGCCAGATAGCTTTCTACTGAACACACAGAGAGGAAACTGGTATCTATCTTCTTGTCTCTCAATTCAATTCAAATGGCTTTATTGGCATGACGTACTTCTACATGTTGCCTCTCTGGAGAAGACGGTAAGCTAATTTCCCAAAATGTTGGCGTGTTCTTTTAACATGTGATTTTGTTTAATAGCAAACTTGAGATAATCAAGTGAGCTAGCTGGCTGCTGTCATTGCCAACAGCTAGATATTTGCGAGTTCAGCGGTGTAACAGTTAATAGGGTCCCTCTCAATACACTAAAACAAGGGAAATATAATCTTTTGAGACAAAACAATATTTGCGTAAATTATTAAATTTGAACAACTATTCGAAAACCGTTTGTCCATTCCTAAAATAAGGCATAAATAACTGAACGAAATTAAATATGTAATTTCTTCCCCCCAACAACAGCATACTATGTTTTAATGTAAGTCCTTCTTTTGCCCAGGCTACATGTATGAAAACGGCACGACAGACCTGAGGTATGCGTACGCTGGTCTGTCTCCCTACACCAGATACACCGTGGTGGTCAGAGCCAAGTCAGCTGGAGAAGTGGGTCCAGAGGTGCAGGCTGATGTTCTCACACCTGCCCAAGGTAAGAGGACGCTCACACAGAAACACACAGTCAGGTGAGGCCCATTCACATTATGGACATATAGGCTGAGGTAATAGAAACACATGTGCTCTGCTGTGTATAATGCATGTTCTGTTTTGTGGTGTGTGCGTGTGCGTGTGTGTGTGCGTGTGTGCGTGTGCGTGCGTGTCTGTCTGTCTGTCTGTCTGTCTGTCTGTCTGTCTGTCTGTCTGTCTGTCTGTCTGTCTGTCTGTCTGTCTGTCTGTCTGTCTGTCTGTCTGTCTGTCTGTCTGTCTGTCTGTCTGTCTGTCTGTCTGTCTGTCTGTGTGTGTGTGTGTGCGTGTGCGTGTGCGCGTGTGCGTGCGTGTGTGTGTGTGTGTGTCTACAGCCCCCAGTGCAGTACTGGACCTGCAGGCGGTAGCTGAAGACTCAGTGTCTATCCTTGTCAGCTGGAGAAGTCCTGCTCAGCCCAACGGCCCCATCGTTCTGTACAGACTGCAGGTCCTGGCTGGAAATACACTGCTGCAGGACATCACTCTGACTGGAGAACTGGTAGGCCTGTCTGGTGCTAGATTCAAGATTCAAGAGATTCAAGAAGGTGTATTCATCACATACATACCAGGGCATACAGTGAAATGGCTGGTCATGCCCGCTTTGATTGTGCAAGAATACAATAGTAAATACTAGTAATAAAATAAGTAGAATAAACATGATAAAATAGACATCTTAATAATTCCTGAGATAATTGCAATACAATGTTGAGCTACTACTTAAAGGCACTGGGTCTTATGTACACTACTATACAATATACAGTTTTACTTCTATGTCCCTATGCTATACTTGCTATTACTAACTATACTATGCAATAATCACAACAAGTTATTTTCTTAAAGTGTCCTTTTTTCCCTTCCTTTAAAGTGTCCTTTTCTTGTGTGTTTAAAGTGACCTGATGGTGTGGGCGAGTGCCGAATGTGTGTTGTGTGTGTGTTCATGTGTGCTTGTGTTTGGAGAGATAAGTGTTCAGTGTTCTGATGGCCTGAGGGAAGAAGCTGAGCCTTAGTCTCTCTGTTCTTGCTGCGTATATGCGGAGGCACTTGCCTGACCGCAGCAGCTTGAAAAGGCTGTTGTTGGGGTGGTGAGGGTCTTTCATTATTCTGCAGGCTCTGGATTTGCACCTCCTGTTGTATAAGTCCTGCAGGGGTGGTAGTGCAATACCCGTAGTACGCTCTGCTGAGAGCACCACTCTCTGTAGGGCCTTCCTGTCCTGGGCTGTGCTGTTTCCAAACCAGGCAATGATGTTCCCAGTCTGAATGCTCTCTACAGCCCCGGAATAGAAGTAGTGGAGTATCTTCCCAGATACTCTGAACTTCCTTAATTGTCTACAATAGCCCCATTTATCCACAGTGGCTTGTGTGTCCCCTGCTGTATTCTCCTAAAATCCACGATCAGCTCCTTGGTTTTACCAATGTTCAGGAGTAGGCTGTTATCCCGGCACCAGCATGCCAGTACAACAACCTCCTCCCGGTAGTTATTCTCGTCATTGTTAGAGATCAGCCCCACCACCACCGTGTCGTCCGCAAACTTCACTATGTGTGTACAGCAAATACAGCAGGGGGCTGAGAACACAGCCCTGGGGGGACCCGATGCTCAGGGTGATAGGGTTGGAGGTATGTCCCCCCACTCTGACCGCCTGGGGCCTGTCACTCAGAAAGTCCAGGATCCAGGCGCTCAGGGCGGAGTTCAGACCCAGACCAATCAACTTGTCAACCAGTCTGGTGGGGACTATGGTGTTGAAAGCTGAACTATAGTCAATGAACAGCAATCTCACATAGCCCCCCTTCTGGCTGTCAAGGTGAGAAAGGGTGTTGTGCAGTACCTGGCAGACCGGGTCATCAGTGGACCTGTTTGTCCTGTATGTAAACTGCAATGGGTCCATGGTACTAGGGAGGGAGGCACAGATGTAATCCTTGACAAGCCTCTCAAAGTATTTCATGACCACAGAGGTGAGTGCCACCGGTCTGTAGTAATTTAGGCCTTAGGAGTTTTTTGGTACAGGGATTATAGTGGACACCTTGAAGCAGGCAGGGACCACAGACTCTGCCAGGGATAGGTTGAATTGCTATAGCTCTGACTGAGAACTGGTAGGCCTGTCTGGGTCTATAGCTCTGACTGAGAACTGGTAGGCCTGTCTGGGTCTATAGCTCTGACTGGAGAACTGGTAGGCCTGTCTGGGTCTATAGCTCTGACTGGAGAACTGGTAGGTCTGTCCAGAGCATTATATTACACAGGTCTGGCTCACAGGAATGTGTCTCTCCTCTCTCCCCAGAATCTGAACGAGACCGATTTCTCCGCTAACGGTACGTTTCCCCCTGATCTCTCCGACGGCTCCCAGCGGCGTAAGAGATCGGCTGACTTCAGCCAGACCACCTCCCCGCCGGCCTTCACCGCCTCTCTCTCTGACCGCAAGCTGTTCACCGGCATAACCGCTTCTAGCCTCGCATCCTCCAGCGCCACCAGCTCCGACCCCAGCACTAACCCTGACCCCGACTCTGACCCCAGCACTAACACTGACCCCAACCCCAGCACTAACACTGACCCTAACCTTGACCCCAGCTTGACTTCTGACCCCGTAACCACCGACGGCCTCAGCACCAGCGGAACCAGTCTAACCAGCATGGCCTCCGAGACGGATCTCACCTCCGCCACCGCGCTAAACGTCAATCCTTCCGTCTCTGCGACCTCCGACCTCCCCCTGACCTCTGCGCCGACTGCCACACCCCCGCCCTGGCTGACCCACCAGTCACAGACGGAGGACACCACCTCTGACCCCACTCTGACCCCTGACCCCGCCACTCTGACCCAGAGTCCCACCCCGCCCCGCTTCTCCACCCGCTCTGCTGGATTCACAGCGCAGGGTTTCTCCACGCGCATGGCAGTCTCTGGCACGCCAGGAGGTAGAGCGCTCACTCACACACACTAACCTCACTGAGCCACGAAGCATCCACCTGCTTTTACGTTGCTTCACTGCATGTGTTCATGAGAAAATGGAATTTACATAAATGTGAAAAATATATGTTTTTCTTTTTTTCTATCTCGGAAAGCTTCTTAGCCAAGTCCCAATCAAAGCACCCTTAACACATTGGGCGCCATGCATTGTGCCCATCATTATGCCCTCTCTGCCACCGCTGTAAGCCTATGGAGATGTTTACCTTCTTTGCAGGGCTATAACTTTTTAAATATTATAGCTACGTATATCTGCATTACTATGGCCCATTCAACATTGGGTATCTATCGTTCCGGATGTGGGAACGTTATATTTTTTCATTCATACATTGTTGTGTTAATACCGTCGAGAATATAAGTATGTTTTTAAGCTTTTCTGCTGTAATTCCAAAAACGCTAGTTATAGGCCCTGAAGCAGATTATCGATTGGCGTTTCTTTCCTATACACGCTATATTAAAAAATTCAAATGTATATGATCGGTATACATTATGCTTCTCATGCGTGAAGGAAAGGGGGGGGGTGTTTATAATTCCTTGATCGTCAGTAAAGGCTTTATTTAGTATGGGTTGATATATTGATCAGACTGATTGCAAACAAAGAAATGGACAATCAAGCTGAAAGTAACGTTAGTTTCCTCTTACCGTTCGCCGATAAGACTGGAGGAAAAATATCCCAATTATTTGACGTCGATCTGCTAGATCCATTTCCAGTTTGTATGACGCAATAAATGCCAAAATCATATAGATCAGGGGTGTCAAACTCATTTTCACAGAGGGCCACATCAGCATTATGGTTGCCCTCAAAGGGCCAAAGACTGTATAAATGTTATTGTAATGTAAAATAAATGTAGCTACACATTTACATATTGTTAAACATGTTGTTTCTGTATTTATTACTTATTCAAGTTATACATATTGCATATGCATATGCATTTGCATAAATGTAAAAATATATGTTAGCTTATGTTATTTTAACAAATAATTTTAGTTTATCAGAACCCCATATTACTCCATCAATCAATGATTAAACCATTCAAGTAAATAACAAAGAAGAATATCATCAAATACAAGCTATGACATTAAGTTTGTTCAAAACCTTTTTGTCACAGTCAAGAGGGGCAGAACTAACAACTGTGAGCTGCAAAGAACACGTGGGACAGATGTAGCAGATGTTACAAAAACAAATGGCTGCACACAACCTTGCAGAGGCCATACATCCAACTAATAGTTAATTAAAGATAGTTTAATTAACTTTAATTAACAGATTGCAGAATGGGTACAGTACAGTACAGCTCAATACACACAATTGTTAAGGGGATGCAGACCAGAGAAAGACTTTCGACTTGTTTACATCAGGGTCCCCCCATTTTCAATTCGTAATGAAATTGCTATTATGTGTCTGCATGAACACACAACTGTAACTGTACTCAAAAATAACAAAATAAGGGTTGTCTCAGTTCACAACTATATTGGTCAAGTTTTGGGTGGGACTTGTTTGCGTCCCTACAGCTTCTTATTCAATTGAGCGAGATGCTCGGTTATGTCACACAGCCAGTTTGCATCTGACAGTTCAGACAATATTTCTTCAACCCTTTGTTACCTATTCCGCCTGGATCTTTTTTGTATTTTGGGCTGTGAAATTGTCAAAGAATGTCTGAGGAGTAAGTGCTTTTGGCTTTTTTCCTTTGTTACTTCATCAATACCTCAGATGTTCAACATACATGTATGTGTAAGAATGTGTAATAACTAAGGCTGTCAAAGTTAAAGCTTTATTAACGTATTAACCCACAATTATTTTAACACTGCTATTTTTTAACCCAATATTAATGTAAAAAAAAAAATTTTTTTACCTGAGCTCTTGGGGGGCCACATCAAATGACGTGGCGGGCCGCATTTGGCCCGCGGGCCGTGAGTTTGACACCTATGATATAGATTATTGCGTTTAGAAAGCGATCCAAATGCACTCAAGTGTGTATATTGATCCACGCCACAATATATCTCTGGCGGAGGAATTTCCTCAATGCACCGATCGCCACTTCCGGTTTGGCGTGAGTGTAACTCGCCCGACCATCCACCAGGCGGCGGTATTGAGGCGTTGCAATATCAGAACAGGGTCCGGCTGCGATCCGGAGGGAGGCTGGATGAATTATAAATGCCATGGCGAAAAAATGAAATATTGATCCCAAACACGTGATACACCGTTGTTGGCATTCAACGAATGGCGGGCAATAACGATTTACGCCGTTCTTGGCGCACAATGTGTTAAGTGGCCCATTTGCTGGGAAGCATATTTTTTAGCTGATGACCTGCTTTAGCTAGCTTGTTTCAGTGCCCGTCTACACAGATGACACTAAAAGAGACAATCGAGAACAGCAGCATCTCAAAGAAAAGAGAGTGAAATCTGATCCATGTTCCATCAGCGATCCCTCCTCCATAATTGTATATCTGTATTTCAGTATATACAGTATGGCAGTACAATACACATCAGCAGTGATTTAGTTACTGGCTGATATGTTAAATATCCTCTCAATGAGTGTGTGTGTGTGTGTGTGTCCATGCGTTCCAGGTGTGTTGATGAGAGAGGAGGTGGTGGACGTCCTGTCTGACGAGCTGTCCTACCTGGTGTCTGACCTGAGCCCCTTCACTGAGTACACCTTCAGGGTGACGGCTGCCACCGCCATGGGGGAGGGTCCCGCCGTGCACATCAAGGAGAAGACACGGGAACAGGGTGGGGTGATAGTCATAGTAGAACTACCCCTAGAACCCACAGAGCATCATGAGGAAACAATATAATTTAAACATTCAATTGGACGGGTGTTCCAATGTTGGTCATTTGACACACACGCAGAAACACACAAAAGGGGGGATTCTTATAGTTATCCCACTAGTATCGGAGAATGATGAGATAGGGCGGAAAACACAAGAACACTGAATAAATAGAAATAAAAGCTACTGAAAGCACCAAACGCCAGGAACAAAGAAATGGGGGGGAAATCCAAAACAACCATCACTGCCTAGCAGTTGAAGAGAAACAGGAAATCAAAAGCACTTCATTTTAAACTTTAAACTCAAAAGGCAACTGAGGTTTCCCTCATTTATAGCCACGTTGAGTGGAGAGGGAGAGAAAAACCTAGAAACAGGACGCAAGAACACTCTCTACTACTGAGGGACAACATGAAATGAGCAAAGTATCTGAACACAGTAAATCAAGCCACAGTAAATTAAAGGCACTGCACACCTGACAATCAGGTACCAATCAAGCCCACACACCTGCCATGCCACATGGCAATTAACTGGTGTCTGGTGATTGACAGCTCATAAGAGAAAACCCAAAAGAAACCCATAGCACACAGGAATAAACTAGAACCAAACCCACATAGACAGCAGTCCACCACAGAAATAATAGATTTTAGTCATTTTAATTTCAGTGAGATGGATTGGATTTAACAGAGAGAGCATCAAATATCTTTGTATTTATGCTGTATATGACTTTTTTTGAATATAGGTTTATTTTCTGTATCCTACAGTCCCCAGCTCTGTGGTAGGCGTGTCTTATCAAAACATTACCTCCACTTCCATCCTGGTGAGCTGGGATCCGCCCCTCAACCCCAACGGACGAATCACACACTACACTGTCTACGGCCTCAAGCTGCACAACAACCAGGCCCTACAGAGGACCACATCTGACACTAGCATCCTGCTCACAGGTGGTGCCTGTCTGTCTGTCTGTCTGTCTGTCTGTCTGTCTGTCTGTCTGTCTGTCTGTCTGT
>NC_140182.1:70791700-70806700 GCF_963971535.1 Notolepis coatsorum
AACCTCTCCTATGAGGCGGTGAGCCCCAGCGAGGTCAACGTGACGTGGCAGGCCCCCCTGGTGCCCAATGGGGTCATCACCCACTACAGCCTGGACCTGTGGAACTCCACCCACTCCCTCAGCCTCACCGCCCCCACCAGCTCCATCCACATCACCCACCTGAGGAAGTACGCCGGCTACTGGCTCACCGTGCAGGCGCACACACACGTCGGCCCGGGGAACCACACCAGTGAGCCGCTCAACATCACCACGCTGGAGGACGGTGAGACGGATGTGTGTGAGGAGATAGATAGATGGAGGGATAGAGAGATAGATTGATAGATAGAGTTTGTAGGGTTTCAGAACCACTTGGATCACTTTGTGGGAGGGCCCCGCCAGCTTCAGTGGACATCTGATTGGTTCTAACTTTCCTTTGATCTTATCCCCTTACGCTTCTCTCCGCTGCGCTGAGCTCAGTCAGCCCTCCCTCTGTTCCAGCACGTGCTAATGCCGTTGCATCACAGGTAACTGATCCCAGGCCAGTTGTTCTTTCCTGGCCTCCCCCCCCCCCCCCGAGGAGTGCACACGAGGACAACTGCGACTAACCGTGTTTCTCATTTCAGGGTGATATTCTTGTCTCTCCTCCTCGTTCCTGTTTTCCCCAAAAAGGCTCCCATCGTCACCGGTCCGGTTCCCTGCATGTATGAGTGTTTGTTTTATACCGACTGGACAGTTTCTCTCCCACATCTCAGCCCCAGACACACCCCCTCAGTTCCTACATGCCAGGAAGTTATCAGACTACGAGGTAGAGCTGTCGTGGGAAGCACCAGTTGAAGCCAATTCAGAGATACTCTACTACATTATCAGAGTGTGGTGAGTTATCTATCTACCTCTATAACCCCTTTGGATTAACCATCCCATCAGTCCACCTCTCTACCTTAACCATTTCACTACCACACTACAGAAGGTTAATAACCCTTAGATTTGATTTAAAAAAAAAAAAAAAAAAAACCCTTTACTACCACCCTACAGAAGGTTAACCCTTTACTACCACACTACAGACGGTTAACCATAGTAGTGAAAGGGTTAACCCTTTGTCGTGTGGCAGTGAAATGGTTAACCTTCTGTATTGTTGCAGTGAAAGGGTTAACCATTGGGTATTGTGGCAGTGAAAAGGTTACGGGAGTGCTCACTTTCAGTGCCGGCCATTTAACATTGGAAACCCTGTTGAATGCCAGCACCCACTTCAATGATAGTGTTAAAAACGCATAATCTATGTTTTAAATTATGGCTATGTGTCTAATCTGCCCGTCGCTTATCAATGACTTGTTTGCAGTCAACATTGTCGAAACGGATTGTTTTTTAATCGGTTCATATCCTTTTATAGCATTTCGAAAAGCTATTGTTTTCTCGAAAATTTCAGGAAAATAGAAAGATTCCGTCATAAACGGCATTTATTGGAATATTCTCGAATACACTAGACACGTTGTCATTTGTCGGCCTATTTATGAATCGTTTTCAAATAAACGCTAGATTATCGATAGTATGTGTACTTATGCACGCTATAGAAGCGAGCTGAGAAATCGATTCTCTTATTTCCTCAACAGCACACACACACACACACACACATATACACATACGGGACACGCTGTTATCTCAGTGAAAACAGCTCTGATTATCCTAAAACTGGTAACATAGACTCCTTACCTTAGATCAGATGTTCTCCAAAAAGATTATTCCAATTCCTGATCGCCATTCCAAATATCCATCGCGTTTATTAATTGATTATTGGCTGCTGTAAATATATATTCCAGGCTGCTTTCCATCTCGCGATCACTTCCCTCTTCATCAGACGGCTTGCCAGCATAGTGGAGCCAGTAGGCTCCCCCCCCCACACATCCACCAGTCTAATCGAATGGCCTGCAGTTACACAGGGATAGACGATAGGGGGCGGTATTTTCCCATCGGAGCTCCTAGAGGGGCTGCTGTACCAACGGGAGACTCTGTTGATGAAATATGAATTCAGATCGCTTAAAAAAAAAAAAAGACAATTAGCGTTGTCGGCACTCAACGGGGGGCATGAAATAACGACATAACACGTCTGTGGCACTCAAAGGGTTAAGAAAACAAAACTGCTAAAAGTGGAACTCTTTCTAAGACAAGAGAGTGTCGTCTGGGATTATCGGTCGCTTGCTCACCGGTGTTTCAGGAACGAGACGTCTGAGGTGTGGCAGAATGTGACCGAGACGAGGGTGGTGATCAACGTGGACTCGGAGAGTCGCTACAACGCCTCTGTCTCCAGCTGGACCAGACTGGGAGATGGAGGAGTGATCGTATACATCAGCTTCACCACCACTGACGCAGGTACTTGACAAGCAATAGTTTTCACTGGAATTGGTAGAGGTGATTGTCTCCCACTGTGGCTGGTTGCTTCTATAATTGACCAGGAACTGGCTATTTTACCTGTCTGGCTAATTTACCTTATTTAGATTTTTTGAACTCCCAAAACAATGTTTGGTTACTTGCCAAAATGTCCACTTACCAAAATTCTAAATTCACCCGCATTTCATTAGAGTCCCTAATGAAATGTGTAATCAAATCAAATCAAATCAAATTGATTTGTAAGGCCCGACAACACACGTTAATGTCCCCATGGGCCGGACACGTCTTCTTTAAACAAGTCAAGAAGAAACATCAAAATAAATCAAGAACAAAACAAAAACACCATAAAGTCCAAACATTTTTAAATAAATAAAATAAATGAATGCAACACTCCCAGACATACCCCACGCGAAGGTAAGGAAAAACTCAATAAAACCTAGCACCACAGGCAATGTGGAGGAGAGAAACCTTAGAAGGGCTGTTCAAGGGGGGATCTCCCTTCTTACAGTAGATGTTGGTGATAGTAGTGTTGGAATAAAACAGGCGAACAGTTGGTAAGCATGCACTCATATGTGTAATGAAACACAGATAAGTGCATGCAATAGCAACTGAACATTTTGAAATATTTTAAAATAGAGCTGATGGCGGATCTATTTGAGGCCTGGGGGCGTGGGGGCGGGGCAGAGAGGGTCACATCCTCCCGGTCATCATCACGGGACGTCCGCTACTCCGGTCATCACCACGAGACAGCCACTCTCAGGGAGACAGGGAGGGACAGTGTATTGCGAGGAACTATGGGTACTGTGTGAGTGATATGTTTAGTATGGAGGGATGAATATGTATTGTAGTTGTCCTGATTACCTTGTTTTTAACTGCACTGATTGGTACATACAAATGACACTAAGGCTTTCTATTATATTCTTCCCTGTGCTGGGACCAAGCATAACCATTAGAAAGTCCAAGTATTTACTGTATAGAACAATCAAGCAGAGTTTGACTTTCTAAAGAGAGAAGGTCTCTACAGGACACTGACACAGCACCTCGCCAGGAGGACTGACTCATTATACCTGTTGTGTCTGTGCTGTGTCTCCTGCAGAGCCGTTTGACCCTCCGCAGAACGTGTCTGTTGTAAACGTGACCGTCTCCTCCGTCACATTGACGTGGTTTCCTCCCACTGAACCTAATGGGATCATCGTTCATTATACCGTCTACTACTCTGACAACACCACCTCTGCTGAGCGGGTAAGCAGGCGCTCTGTTCTCATCCTTGGAATAAGACGTTGCTAATGTCCCCGGCCCCCTGAATATAATAGCAATAATGATAAACTGTATTTGTATTGCACTTTTCATACAAGGATTGCAGCCCAAAGTGCTTCACAAAAGACATAGGCATAAAATGTGCATAAAATTGGCATAATTATAGACAGGCATAAAATGAGCAGAGAATTGATATTAAAACCTCCTGGAAAAATTGGAATAGATTTCTGTCATTAGAATTGGTCTGGTTGTGCACACAAACGTTTTGTAACTTGTGCAGCTTCCTCCCGGCAGGTCCCAGTACCCATTTCCTACGGGATGATCGGCCACTTAATACTTCATCCATCATCAACAAATCAATCTGAACTATATTCACAGGACATACTTGACTCCTATAAGGCTGTGCAAAATGGGGCTTAAACAAGACTCCAAATGCTCCCAATGTACAAATGGGGACGAAGGAACATTTATGCACATGTATTGGGACTGCCCACCAGTTAAGGCATTCTGGAAAGATGTGTCCCAACAATTATCAATACTCGTATCTTGGAATATACCTGTACACCCCTCGGTATTACTATTGAATGATGTTTTTGAGTTTGCAGTGAATCCACAACTAAAGAGATTGGTTTTATCGGGTATCACAGTAGCTAAAAAACTGATCGCATCACGTTGGTTTCAACCGGAAAAGATTTGCCGAAAAGTGTGGTTTCTTACATATCTCGATGTGATATATCAAGAAATATCTACAGCAAGAATTCTGGGTCTCAATGAATCCAAAATGTCAATGTGGTTAGAAGTGGTGGAGAGAATAAAAGCTAGCTTATAATGGTAGTGTCTGGTTAGGAGTGAGGGATAATGGAGGTACTATCCAAGAGGGGGTCCGGGAGGGGGGGGTTCGAGCTGGAGCATATGTGTGTAGGGTTTTAGAAAATAGGTATTAGGGGTATATTATATACTAACATTTATATAATTGTAATTTCGCTGGATATACACTGTATACGGTTAAAATGTTATTATAGACTATTTTTGTTTTATCTTGTTTCTGTACTTGCATATATTTTAACCACCTTTACTGAAAGTTTCATTATGCATTGTGTGTTGAGTACTGACTTTTAATAATTTTTGTTTTGCAATAATAAAAAATATATAAAAAAAAAAAAATACTTCATCCATGAATCCATAATCATCCATGCCTATGTGATCCATTCTGCTGTCTGGAGGATACTTTTTCTTTTCTTGAACTACACCCATATAACCCTGTATGAAAGCATGTAAAATAATATAAATAATAAAATAATATATATATTTTTTTATTATTCTTACCGTATATACTGTATATCTATCCACCTGTCTGTACATACCTGCATATAATCCTTTTTACATATCTGTATATATACTATATCTATACTCTACATATCCCTTACCTACTCTTACTAGTTACGCTGCTGGCTAGTATGACTACTACCATAGTTTATTTATACCTGTATCGCTGTGCATATTAATACTACATTTACATTTACATTTAGTCATTTAGCTGACGCTTTTATCCAAAGCGACTTACAAGTTCTGTACGACAAGACAGCAAGAAGGGTACAACTCTATCAGCTGAGTAACAATGTTCATCAAAGTGTTGCGTGTTACAGTGTAGGTTAGTTTATTAGGACAAGTGCATGACAGTAAGGTTAGTCAGGGTTAGATTTTTTTTTTTTTTTTTTTTATTAATCATTTCAGATAATGGTTGAAGAAGTGAGTCTTTAGTCGACGGCGAAAGATTGGACGGGATTCGGCTGTCCTAACTGGGATGGGTAGTTCATTCCACCATTGTGGGGCAAGGACTGAGAATAGGCGGCTTCTCTTTGATGACCCTCCGGGAGCTTGGATAGGAGTAGGTCTGAGGCGGCCAGAAGATGCAGAGCGTAGGGGTCTTGAGGGTGTGTAGTTAGAGACCATTGACCGGAGGTAGGCGGGAGCGGTTCCCTTTGCCGCACGGTATGCTAGGTCGAGGGCCTTGAAGCGGATACGTGCAGCAATGGGGAGCCAGTGTAGGTCCCTAAGTAGTGGGGTGACATGGGCCGACTTCGGTAGGTTTGAGATCAGGCGGGCCGCTGCGTTTTGAATGAGTTGAAGAGGCTTGGTGGCAGTGGCCGGGAGGCCAGCTAGCAGTGCGTTGCAGTAGTCGAGGCGGGAGATGACTGTTGATTGGACGAGGAGTTGGGTGGCTTCTTTTGTCAGGAAGGGGCGTATCCTTCTGACGTTGCTCAGGAGGAATCTGCAGGTTCTGGTTGTCGCTGCGATGTGAGCAGAGAAGTTCAACTGGTCGTCGAGGACAACACCAAGGTTCTTGGCGGTCGGGGACGCGGTCACAGCTGCATTCTCGACTGTGATGGAGAGGTCGGTCAGGGGGGAGGATTTGGCCGGCAGGTGGAGCAATTCTGTTTAGCTTAGGTTCAGTTTGAGGTGGTTGGTCGTCATCCAGGCGGAGATGTCGGACAGACAGGCCGAGATCCGCTCAGAGACGTGGATATCTGAGGGAGGGAAGGAGAGGAAGAGTTGAGTATCATCGGCATAACAATGATATGAGAAGCCATGAGACGTGATAATGTTACCCAGTGATTTAGTGTAGAGGGAGAAGAGAAGGGGTCCTAGGACCGAGCCCTGGGGGACACCCGTCCGGAGGGGGCGGGTGGCCGACAGAGTCCCTCTCCATGACACTTGGTAGGAGCGGTCGTTGAGGTATGATGTCAGCCATGTCAGCGCAGATCCAGCCACTCCCATTCCTGCGAGGGCCGCAAGGAGGATCTGATGGTTGACTGTGTCGAAGGCTGCAGATAGATCTAGGAGAATCAGGACAGAGGAGAGGCCTTTCGCTTTTGCTAAGTGAAGTGCCTCTGTGACCGCAATGAGGGCCGTTTTCTGTGGAGTGGCCAGTCCGGAAGCCAGACTGATTGGGGTCTAGGAGGTCATTCTGTAAGAGATAAGCAGTAAGTTGGTTGGATACAGCACGTTCAAGTGTTTTAGAAAGAAAGGAGAGAAGAGAGACAGGACGATAGTTGGCTATGACGGTGGGGTTCAGGGTTGGTTTTTTTATGAGGGGCGTGACTCTGGCTTACATCTGATTAGCACTAGTCCCATTAGTACTAATTTATATATTTTATACCCAGTTTAATCACCTGGGCTCAGTAGTTCAAAACGTTTAATCCCTATCTGATCGGATCAGATTTGGAGTTTGGGTAGTTCAAAACAAAAAAAATTGATTAGGATAACTTTGATATCCGTTCAGATCAGAAAATCAAATCCAAGCTTTGATCTGGAGCAAATCTTCAAAACGGTAGTTCAAACCGACAACACAGGATTGGGATCAGTTTGATCCTAAAAAACGGGATTATCTTGATCCCATCAGAGGGGTGGATTTCCAGTGGATTACCAGAGCAAATGTATTATAACATTTATAAAATAATATGTTTTAATACAAATAAGATGGCAAAGTTTGTTAACTGAAATAATACAAAATGTTTAGCCTTCATGGCAAATAATCTTTTATTTATTTTTTGTCACATTTGTGGTGGCCTATTTTGTTTTCAACCAAATGTTGATGACATAAATGTTTATACTCATAGAAGATTGTCAATCACAAATGTAATTTAGATTATCTGTCCTCACCTTCAGCAAACTGAAACCTCACATAGAATGCAGGTCCTCAAAGCACGCCTGGATGATCCAGCTGCCTTTAAATTAATGTTTTTTTGTTGTTACCCTAGTGGGAGTATTTTGTTTTATTGCAATTCCATTATGATTGTATGTCCTTTATGTATTTAAAAATAGAACTAGACATTATAGATGTCTCTGCAATGTGGTCTCTTGTCTTCCTTGTATTATTTTTCATATCCACTAGATGGAGATTGGTAGGATTAAAGCACTGATATTCAGGATCTAGTCATCTTGAAAAGTCTGGATCTGGATCAGGGTGATCATATCCTGAATTGCTTTGAAATACCGGGAAAAAATCTGTCTGAGTTGTCTGATCCTGGATCACAAAAAATGGGATTTCAAAAGCGGATTCGATTAATATTAAAGGTTTTGCTGGGCCCTGTACACTGTGTACACTGTATATTACTATTGCACTTATTTTCATTGTACTGTACTTGTGCTGTACAATGACAATACATTTGAATCCAATCCAATTCTCGCAGTGATGGAACAATTGACCAATCTCAATCCCCACCTTTGCTTTCCTGAGGAAAGCTACAGTTGTGATTGGAGGATCATTGTGTGATCCCACCACTTGTCCTTCTAACTCTCTCTCACTCTCTCTCTCTCTCTCTCTCTCTCTCTCTCTCTCTCTCTCTCTCTCTCTCTCTCTCTCTCTCTCTCTCTCTCTCTCTCCGTCTCCATAGAGACTACCAGTGTCTGGATTACCCCTGGACTCTCCGGACTCCGCCTACTCCTACACTCTGATGGGGCTGACAGGGGGCAGTAACTACACCATGTGGATGAGCTCCAGCACTGTGCAGGGAGACGGAGGAGTCCGGAGTCATCCCCTCTCCCTGCTCCTCCCAGAGGACGGTCAGTCATCCATACCTGAACACACACACACACACACACACACACACACACACACACACACACACACACACACACACACGCACACGCACACGCACACGCACACACACACACACACACACAATATATACACCACACACTTTGAACAGATACACAGACTGCTATTTATCTGGTGGTTACATGCCATCTGGTGCACACTTTTATCCAAAGACCCTTACATGCCATGAGTGGAAACACTTTTAATATGGGTGATCCCGATGGGAATCGAACCTGTGCTCTACCCATTGCACTACTTAGGACCCGTCAACACATGTTCACAAATTCATCACATGCTCATGTATGTTAATGAGTACACAGGCAAATACAGGAAAGAGGTAGAGCAGTCATCTGGTAGTCAGAAGGTTCCCGGTTCAATTCCCGCTCCTCCCGGACAGCGTGTCGAAGTGTCCTTGAGCAAGACACGTAACCCCTAATTACTCCTGATGTGCAGGTTGGCACCTTGCATGGTTGCCTCTGCCGTCGGTGAGTGAATGGGTGAATGTGAGCCTTTTTTTTGTGTGTAGGCGCTTTGGATAAAAGCTGCTATATAAAATGCACCATTCATAGGGCAGGATATGTACATCACAGGAACTCTTGAAGGCTCCATAGGGGCATAGTAGGTCTGCACGCTTTTTTCCAAACACTTGAACCCGATAAAATTACATAAAAACGGTGCGATCGAAGATGCAACTTTCCTCCTGTTGATGAAAGGAGATCGACTGTCAGCCGGCAAACTGGTCCGCTCTTGTCCTCCTGAGACCCTGTACCTCGGAGACAATCAGTTTGTATCTCCTTTTACACAACAGGGAGAAAGGTGTGAGAGTATTAAAGATGGTAAAGAGGAAGAGGTACGTTCCTGATAGAGTAAAACACGACGGGTGGCGTGGCGGAAGCTTTTTAAAGTTACACGCTAACTAAATGAGGATCGCCATGCTCTGTTTGCCTCTCCAAGAGAAGGTTTTATGATGACAGAACTAGCACAGGTACCGAGCAGATATTTCTCGCCTCGTTGCTATGGCTACCAGCATTTGCATACGGTATTGTAGTGACTTATTGTCATTGGAAGCAGCTCTGTAGTGAGTCAGGCACCAAACGGATCTTTGTTTTTATGTGATTTTGGGAAAAGTGTGTAGACGGCCTGAATAGATATGATCACATACATATTAGGGCTGCACGATTAATCTAATCGCAGTTGCAATGACGATCTCAGCGATTACATAACCGCAAAAAGAGGCTGCGTTTTGCGATTTGATTGTGTAAATGTGTGTGTGCTGAATGCATGCGAGTGAAGGCCTGCAACTCCTTGCATTACATGTCCAAATCTGAGCCGTTAAAGAACCGTATATATGGAGAAAATCAGAGAGGCTGAAAGAGGGAGGCTGCTCGGGTCAAAAAGGGTAACGTGATTCATTGTTAATTGACAGCCCTATTTTATTTATTTTTTAAATATAAAGATTGCATGTGGTTAAGTTTGTATGTTTGAGTTGATTTTCCTTGATAACCAAGCATGTAGACTCAAGATAAGATAAGATAAAATCAGATATTCCTTTATTGATCCCCTTGGGGAAATTCAGGCATCATAGCAGCATGGGGGAGGAGGGGAGGGGAGGTACAGGTATGAGAAGGGTAATAGTAGAATACATAAATATAGGCAATACAATTATAGTACAGTAGAAAAAGTTAAAATAAGCAGTGTAAACACTATATGACACCATTTATTTATTTATTAGATTTCAATCACAATATTGTCCACAATAATCGCAATCGCACTCTTTCACAAAATCGTGCAGCCCTAATACATATACTTATGTCATCTGCAGTTTTATATTGTGCTTATCAAGTATTGTGTCTCCGCTGATACTGACTGTGTATCTCTGCCTGTACCCCAGCCTCTCCATTTTCACCCAGGCACCGGACCTCCCGAGCACCCCGCCTCTCCCGCACAGCCAAGCCCAGCGGGGGACTCACTCCCCTGGGCTCAGACCCCCACTCACACCGGGCCTCTTTCTCCCACTCATCCACGCCACAAGCCGCTCTCAAGCCTTACCGTGTCTCCTTTTCCCCTTGTTCTCCTCTTCTTTCTCTTCTGTGTACCGGTGCGCCCTCTCCGCACACCTGGTCACACACCTGGTCACACACCTGGTTGACCGGGGGGAGGGGCTAAGATGATGGACAGTGAACGTGGGTGTGGTCAGGATGAGTATTCGCTGCGTCAAGATCTCTCATTTCTGAAGGTTTTCATAATTTTTTCCCCCTGTTTTCCATCTAAGTGTTTCTCTGCTTCTGTTGATTGTGTTTGTCCATGAATGACTTGTTTCTCTGACCATGACACTGCTCTGTAAAATGTCCCTTTGTCTTCAGAGTAGAGACAAAAAAAATCGCCATGTCATTTTTGTCATTCTGTATTTATTTCGAAGCCTGCTGTATGGATTACCTTTGATTGCGTTTAATTAAGATGATGATGCCAATGGTTCAGACAGTACTTCTGATGATGAGAGATGGTGGTGATTATTACAATGATGATGGTGATGAAAGGGCTCTGCTCATTCCCTCAAGTGCCAGAGTGTGTATGGCTGATTGATGGCCTAATTTACCAGTTATATAAAGTGTTCCAGAATGAGCTATCCAACCGTTTTAAATATTCTGATGCCTACTCACACAAAATGATTGCTGGTATGATAGGGAACTATGGAATATGTTTTAGAAGTTCTTGACTTTAGAAGATCTTTATGAAGAAAAAACATTTTACCAGGATGTTATCCTCTGCATTTTTTAAAAGAAATATTGTGAGACCGTATATATTGCTGCTGTCACTTGGAAACCTAATAACTCCATGTTTTGGTGATAGTAAGCCAATTCATGACTGTAAGACACATGACACAGATTTAACACCCATTGTAGAATGTCTAAATTACCGTATTGTCCTGAATATATATTTCTTTCCCTCGAAATAAATCAGAAAAAGGGGTGTCGTCTTAAGTGGTCCGTACACAGCGGGCGATTTTTGTGAGGCGACCGACAGAATTCTATCGCCTCCATTGTTATGAATGAGAGAACCCACACGGCAGGAGATTTTGAAGCGACAGTCGCGCAGCTATTTCTGTCGCCTGGCTAAAAATCGCCTCGATCCTATTTTTTTAGGCGACGGCAGGCGACACAGCAAGGACAATGAGGATATAACATGACTTCTACTGGTGTATCATTTGTACACCATTAATGTATCAATACATTCATTGATCAATAACCTACGTATTATTACCATGCCATGCCTTATGTTAATTATTATTAACAGGAACAATTTAAATAAATAACGTTAGTGGGAGAAGCTATAGTGGCCGCTTGTCATTAACTAATAAATGAACAATGCGCCACGATGCACCTACTAGTGTTTTTATACTCGGGTAACAAAATAAGTTGTGGGTGTTGACAGAGTTTAATGTCCAGGCTGCAGCTGATGTAGTTTATAAGGTTTATTGTCCAAAGAAAATGATGGTTGAGAACAGAACAGTTTGCGTCTTCAGTGAAAAAACATCCTCTCTCAGCAGGTGCATAACAACAATACTTGTCCAATCTGTGGTAATGAACGTATTGTAGTGATCAGTCATGCAGTAATGTCAGGAAGAATGAGGAGAGGTTGTATTCGTATATATGGTGGTTTAATTCCAGCTCAATATGGGTTTTACAGGTTAATATTCCCTCGTAAAGCACAACACAGCTACCTGCTAATACGCTAGCTTCACAACAAACTAACATCCGGTCCGTCCTCCTATATCTCCCTCCAGGGGGAAACAAGTAACCACACCCCCAGCTAGACAGAGCGACACATTCCTGTGAACGGTCGCCTCTGGTGTGGGGGGCCAAGCGGTTGTCGTTGAGCGACAGACGATCGTATCGCCAGGCGATGCCGGTCGCTCGCCGTGTGCGGACCACTTTATTTTCGAGAACAAGTGACGCCGAGGGTGGAGGTCGAGCTAGTTTCAGGGCTCTGTCCCGACCGGGCTCAGTCTCACCCTGGCCCCCGTGAGAAAGTCTCACCCTGGCCCCCATGACCAGTGGCGCATTGATTTTTCAAATACAATTATTTCCTTTATAAAAACAAGATTTGGTCTTCAAAAAAGTATTCAAAGGTATTTTGTGTGACAGCAACAATATATTATAAACCCACATCCAGCAGCACTTAGTTTCCACACGGTTTCCTCATCGATACCAGTCACAGTAACGCCGCGTTCCCTCCTCAGTGCCCAGCGACACGGTCCACAACCTGACGGCTCAGAGCTACACCACGGCCATCTTGGTGGACTGGGACCCTCCCCAGCAGCCCAACGGCCGCCTCCACTACCTGCTCAGCCTGCAGGAGGCCGCTCCTCTCTCCGACGGCCCGCCCGGCAACAACAAGACCATCCACGCCACCACCACGGACAACATATACCTCTTCACCAAACTCAGGAAGTACTTCCCCTACGTGTTCACCATCACCCCGGCCACCGGCGCCGGCCCCGCCTATAACCACACCAGCACCAGGAGCCTGAGGACGGACGACGACAGTGAGTTCACCCTCACATCGTGTCCTGCAGGGATTTGTGTGTGGTGTGTGTGTGTTGGCCTGTATACTGTATTTGAGTTGATGTGTGTGTGTGTGTGTGTGTGTGTGTTGGCCTGTATACTGTATTTGAGTTGATTTGTGTGTGTGTGTGTGTGTGTGTGTGTGTGTGTGTGTGTGTGTGTGTGTGTGTGTGTGTGTGTGTGTGTGTGTGTGTGTGTGTGTGTGTTGGCCTGTATACTGTATTTGGGTTGATTTGTGTGTGTGTGTGTGTGTGTGTGTGTATGTGTGTGTGTGTGTGTGTGTGTGTGTGTGTGTGTGTGTGTGTGTGTGTGTGTGTGTGTGTGTGTGTGTGTGTGTGTGTGTGTGTGTGTGTGTGCGTGCGTGTGTGTGTCCGTGTGTGTGTGTGTGTGTGTGTGTGTCCAGTCCCCAGCTCCCCCCCGGTGCTGGTGTCCACCAGGAACCTGTCGTCCTCCTCCATCTCCGTGGCGTGGCAGCGGCCCCTGGAGGCCAACGGGGAGATAACAGAGTACGCCCTCAGCCTGTTTGGCCCCGGGGGGTCCAACACCACACACACCAGCGACACCTGGCTCACGCTGGCCGGCCTGCTGCCCTACACGCCCTACAACCTGTCCGTCAGCGCCGCCACGCGCAGGGGCTCCGGCCCGCCCCTCTGGCTGCTGCTGCACACCGACGAAGCAGGTCTGTTTCAGAACCATGTACTTACTGTACTTACTGTACGTGCTGTAATGTGATCTCACTAATGATCCCCAGAATATTCTTTTCATGTGTGTGTGTGTGCGCGTGTGTGTGTGTGTGTGTGTGTGTGTGTGTGTGTGTGTGTGTGTGTGTGTGTGTGTGTGTGTGTGTGTGTGTGTGTGTGTGTGTGTGTGTGTGTGTGTGTGTGTGTAGGGCTGGGTATCGTTAATGTTCAATACCAGTATTGATAATGTTTCCTGAACAATCCTTTTTTCAATAAAATTGTATTAAATGGTAAATCCATTTTAATGAAGAGAAAATTACCTCAGACATTACGGCACAAATCTTTGTTGATTTTTCAGCTCCTTGGTATTTTTACGCACTCAAAGCAGTTTCATAACAGAAAATACAAACCTATTTAGCACAATGTGGTTTAATTAAAGTTGTTCTGACCAGAGAGGAAGGTGCAGAACACAGACACTAACACTATGGGCAAACATAACAGTGTATTTGAAGGAAGGAGAAGAGGAAATATAAAGTCTGGAAATAAAGTCTCAAACTAGATGTGCTCCGAGTGCAGTTGGAGTTTGGTTTGATGAGAGGAAGAGAGTGGCTGGTTAGAGTGCAGCGAAGGAGAGGAAGAGAGTGACTGGTTAGAGTGCAGCGAAGCAGAGGAAGAGAGTGGCTGGTTAGAGTGCAGCGAAGGAGAGGAAGAGAGTGACTGGTTAGAGTGCAGCGAAGCAGAGGAAGAGAGTGGCTGGTTAGAGTGCAGCGAAGGAGAGGAAGAGAGTGGCTGGTTAGAGTGCAGCGAAGCAGAGGAAGAGAGTGGCTGGTTAGAGTGCAGCGAAGCAGAGGAAGAGAGTGACTGGTTAGAGTGCAGCGAAGCAGAGGAAGAGAGTGGCTGGTTAGGATGCAGCGAAGGAGAGGAAGAGAGTGACTGGTTAGAGTGCAGTGGAGGAGAGGAAGAGAGTGGCTGGTTAGAGTGCAGCGAAGGAGAGGAAGAGAGTGGCTGGTTAGGATGCAGCGAAGCAGAGGAAGAGAGTGACTGGTTAGAGTGCAGCGAAGGAGAGGAAGAGAGTGGCTGGTTAGAGTGCAGCGAAGGAGAGGAAGAGAGTGACTGGTTAGAGTGCAGCGAAGCAGAGGAAGAGAGTGACTGGTTAGAGTGCAGCGAAGGAGAGGAAGAGAGTGACTGGTTAGAGTGCAGCGAAGGAGAGGAAGAGAGTGGCTGGTTAGAGTGCAGTGAAGGAGAGGAAGAGGGTGACTGGTTAGTGCGGAGTGGAGGAGAGGAAGAGAGTGGCTGGTTAGAGTGCAGCGAAGGAGAGGAAGAGAGTGACTGGTTAGAGTGCAGCGAAGGAGAGGAAGAGAGTGGCTGGTTAGAGTGCAGCGAAGGAGAGGAAGAGAGTGACTGGTTAGAGTGCAGTGGAGGAGAGGAAGAGAGTGACTGGTTAGTGCGGAGTGGAGGAGAGGAAGAGAGTGGCTGGTTAGAGTGCAGTGGAGGAGAGGAAGAGAGTGGCTGGTTAGAGTGCAGCGAAGGAGAGGAA
>NC_140182.1:70811700-70849200 GCF_963971535.1 Notolepis coatsorum
GTCTGTGATGTGTGTATGTATGTGATGTGTGTATGTGTGTGATGTGTGTGATGTGTGTATGTCTGTGATGTGTGTATGTCTGTGATGTGTGTATGTCTGTGATGTGTGTATGTCTGTGATGTGTGTATGTCTGTGATGTGTGTATGTGTGTATGTCTGTGATGTCTGTGATGTGTGTATGTCTGTGATGTGTGTATGTCTGTGATGTGTGTATGTCTGTGATGTGTGTATGTCTGTGATGTGTGTATGTCTGTGATGTGTGTATGTCTGTGATGTGTGTATGTCTGTGATGTGTGTTCCAGGCCCTATGTCTCCTCCTCGTAACCTGACTATATACAACCATACTGCCTACTCTGTGTGGCTGAGCTGGGAGGCGTCCCTGGAGCCCAACGGAGTCGTCACACACTACGGCTTCCGGATCCGAGAGCTCATCACACACACCGTCACACACCAGGTACCGCCAGTCATCTCACACACCAGGAACCACCCGGCACAAACACACACAAACACACACACACACATTCTGTCACACACCAGGTACCATTAATTTCACACTTCAAATATCACTTGACAATAATGTTATGCATTCGCACGCATCCACACACACACACACACACACACACACACACACACACACACACACACACACACACACACACACACACACACACACACACACACCATGTGTGGAGCAGGATAGAGTGACATTATCAACTCTAGTAATCACATTTCATGGTTTACTTTGGTTGGACTGGATTTAATCTTCATGGTTCTGCTGCTTCCCTCTTATCGAGTGTGTGTGTGTGTGTGTGTGTGTGTGTGTGTGTGTGTGTGTGTGTGTGTGTGTGTGTGTGTGTGTGTGTGTGTGTGTGTGTAATAGAATTCCTCAGGTCCTTGGACCACGGCCCATCTGTCAGGCTTCAGGCCCCACAGCTCCTATGAGATCAGTGTGTACAGCTACACCAGAGTGGGTCACGGGGAGCAGTACAGCCGCCCTGTCTCCTTCACCACTAACGAGTCGGGTACGTACCGGAGCTCAGCCACCCGGACCAGACGCCACACTGCACTTATTCTGACACAAATTGACCTGCAATATCATTTTTAAGGTCTGGTGGCTTTCCCATTCCGGATTTCATTAATTTGGGTATGTTTTCAAACACTCTTAAGCCTCGTTCCTTTAGGCAGGATGCCGCCCCGTATGGATCACCCACTTTGCAGCTTCGGGAGGAGAAATGTGAAAGTGAAAATGATGTGGTATATTTTCATAACGGGATAAACAAACTGTCAGAGGTGGATTGGGTCCCTGGAACACTGTTTGGGGCAACAGTGGCTCAGGAGGTAGAGCAGTCGTCTGCTTACCCCCCTGCTTAACCCCCGACCGGAGGTTCACGGTTCGATTCCTGCTCCTCCCGGGCAGTGTGTCGAAGTGTCCTTGAGCAAGACACTTAACCCCTAACTGCTCCCGATGAGCAGGTTGGCACCTTGCATGGTCGCCTCTGCCATCGGTGTGTGAATGTGTGAGTGAATGGGTAAAATGTGAGGAACAAGTTGTAATAAAAGAGAAAAAGTTGGATAAAAGCTGCTATATAAATGCACCATTTACCATTTACTGTCTGGATAAGTCTGTCAGTGGGGAGGATTCAGCCAGCAAGTGAAGCTGCTCCGTTTTTCTCAGGTTCAGTTTGAGGTGGTTGGTCATCAACCAAGTGGAAATGTTGAACATGCAGACTGAGATCCGTTCAGAGACTTGGATATCTGAGTGGGGAACGGAGAGGAAGAGTTGAGTGTCAGCGGCATAGCAGTGATATGATAAGGCATGAGAATTGATAATGTAGAGATTTGGTGTAGAGAGAGAAGAGGAGGGGTCCACGGACAAAGCCCTGGGGGACACCCGTCTGTAGAGGGCAGGGGGGCGATAAGGTGCCTCTCCAAGATACTTGGTAGGAGTGGTCATCGAGCACAGAACCATCAACCCCCATTCCTGCAATGGATGTGAGGAGGATCTGATGGTTGCCCATGTCGAAGGCTGTTGACAGGTCCAGGAGAATCAGGACAGAGGAGAGGTATTTCGCTCTTGCTACAGTACGTGATGGGCCTCTGTGACTGCTATGAGAGCCGTCTCTGGAGTGACCACAGTGTCTTGAAGCCTGACTGATTTGGGTCTAGGAGGTCGTTCAGTAATTGATAATCAGACAACAAGACAGCAGGAAGGGTTCAGCTCTGGCAGCTAAGGGTGAGTAACATTGTTGAACTTGAGTGCTACAGTCTTGAGTGCATAGTAGTATAGAAACTAGGGGTGTTAACGGTATGTGTATCCGTCCCACGACTTCACGGTATGGATGTCACGGCTCGGTACATCCAGCCATACGACGAATACGTCTCATACGACACTATAGGTGAAACTAGGGTTGCACATCATTACAAATGTATGCTCAATATCTTTACTTTACTTTACACTGGCTTACTAACAGTCTTAACACAGAATGTCATTCATTTAACATTGCATTGGATTGCCACATTTAGATGATGAATAAAACATTGAAGCTTGTAAAGGCATGAACAAGCCGACAGAACAAATGAATGCGCACTCTGCACTTGGCTGTTTCTCCCCTCCTCTCCTCCCCTTACCTACAGCTACAGGTGTCACTGAAACAAAACCAACCATGAATGATACAGTATGTATGTAACACAGCATATACAATAGGCTGAAAATGTTCATCGTTTTCTTGTTCGCCTAATAATGTTATGGAAAGACACACACACGCACACGCACACACACACACCAACTTCCGCGCTACTTTCCAGCTGATCCAAAAAAACAAACAAAAAAAAACACGCAAACGTACTTTTGCTGATCTGGACTGGTCCTTTGAGCTCCTCTCCAGTCTAGCTGCTACAGTGTTTAAATCCAAAATATTGATAAATCCGCTCATTGTTGTGTAACATGGCATCTCTTCTCTAGTCTTTCTCTGCGTCACATGAAGTAAAATCTACTCTAGAAGTGAAAGTGAAACTATACAACGGTGGGGGGTGGGGGCAGTAGGCAATTAATTTACTCAAGTGGATTCCTGAACAAAGAATGACACCGTTATCACTGACTGACTACCGCAGCAAGCCTAGGTGGAACTAAGTATAACTTAATAAAATATTATTATATATAATAATAATAGTTATTATAAATATATAATAATAATAAATATTGTTTTCCTGTGTACCAAAATCGTACCGAACCGTGACCCCAAAACCGAGGTACGTACCGAACCGTGGCTTCCGTGTACCGTTACACCCCTAATAGAAACATTAGCATAGTAGGTAGTAGTATAGGCAAGGTCGATTCCTTAGTAGCAGAGTGCATAATAGTAATAGTAAGACAGTACGAAGGTTAGTATTTTCTTTTTCATTTTTTTCTTGCACTGGTAGGAATAATTATTGCACATGAATAATGAGAATGAATGAACACAGTATGAATGTAATTATTGCACTAAGGCCAGTAGGTTTCCCTAGCAGACAGCCCACGTATTGTATGTGTGTGTGTGTGTGTGGGTGGATGGGGGGGATAAGTACACAAACTGAAACTGTTGTTGAATCTGGTGGTCCGAGCCTGGACCGACTTGAAGTGGGGTCAACAGGTCAACAGGTCAAGCAGGTGGCATGCTGGGAGTCCTCTAGGCTGTTATTGGTCCTGCTGAGGCAGCGGCGTGTCTTCCAGGCAGGGCAGAGGGCAACCGATTTTCTTCAGTCAATAACCCTCTGGAGAGCTGTCCTGTCTGCTGCTGAGCATGTGATACAGTTCGCCAGTACACTGTAAAAAGAAAAACTGCAAAAAACAGTATGTCTGGCAGCAACGATTGCCAAATACTTACTGTCAAATTACAGTAAAATCAAATACATACAGATTACAACCTTTATTTAATGGTTAATATTTTTTGATCAAAAGCAATTTACTGTATTTTTATGGCGTTTACACTTAAAGTAGAAAAACAAAAGTTATCTGTAAAATAATACAGTGAATTTAGTTTTTACAGTGTATGCTCTCAATGGAGGCAGTGCTGCACCATTAATCTAATCACAATTATAATTGCAAAGTCAGCCTGTGCAATTATATAACCGCAATAAAACACATTAATGAAATGATATATAAATGTGTGTGTGTGCCGAATGCATGCAAGTGAAAGCCCACGACTTCTCGCATTAAATGTCTAAATCCGAGCCGTATTCATATATGCATTATATTTGCGCACATAACGTAGCACAATTATCAGTCAGCTGCAAGTTTGATGGCGGTGTTGGTGGGGTGGGTTGGAGTGCAATCGTAGGTGCATAGAGTAGTGGACTCAGCACACATCCTTGTGGAGAGCCCATGCTGAGTGTTTGCTAATGTTGAAGTTTTCCTGTGAGGCCTGTTCACTCCTCCCCCTTCCCACTCATCCTCCCACTCATCCTCCCATTATCCTCCCCTTATCCTCCCCTTATCCTCCCCTTCCTCTCCCTGTACACCCTATTCTTTATTTCACCTATTCACCCCTCCCTACAACCCCCCCCCCCCCCCCCCCCCCCCCCCCCACAAAGAGGCAAGCTCACAGAATTGGGGGGAGCTTGATTCTTCTCCTGGCCAGAGTATTAAGTCCTTTACCAAACTCCTGAACCTGAATTTGTATTTGATTGGCAATGCTTTAACAATACATTTGTATCAACTATGAAGATTTGACCACATGCATTATTAACCTCTCCGGTTCCACCACACTGACGAGAATGTCTGGGATGATTGTATTTAACACTGAGCTGTAGTCCATGAAGAACATTCTTACATAGCTTCCTGGATGTTCAAGGTGGCTCAGTGCAGTGTGCAGAGAGCTATGGCGATGGTGTCATACCTGTCTGATTTGTAAGCAAACTGATGAGGGTTGAAGGAGGGAGCGAGGCTGACCTTGATGGGCTGTGAAACCAGACTCTCAATACACTTCATCACTACTGACGTAAGTGTGATAGGTCTGTAATCGCTGAGACTGTTGATGGCTGGCTTTTGGGGGACAGAGATGATAATGGCTGATGGTGATGCAGTGGAGGCTGCTGACCAAATTTTTTGGTGAAGCACAAATTATTATATTATATATTAAATTATATTTTTTAAACATCCCCAACGCTGCAACACCCCCATTTCTCCCAGGTGTCAGGCTCCTCATTCGCTTCCATTCATTTTGGGGACCATGTTTAAATATATCCTTCTGAAGTATAAACAAACTATACTGCTGTGACGATTTCAATAAAACAGACCTTTCTGAGTCAATGGTATGCAGTGGTGTTGCGCAATATGTCGGGGCCCCCCCGCAGGGCAGACCACTCCCCTAAATCAAACCAAGCAGACCATGGCTCGGTGGTCCGATCAAACCAAGCAGACCATGGCTCGGCGGCCCGATCAAACCAAGCAGACCATGGCTCGGCGGCCCGATCAAACCAAGCAGACCATGTACAGTATACAGTGGCTAATATACTATCAATACTACTATTGAATATACATACACTATTCATTTCATTTACACTATACATTTCATCAAACCAGCATGTCATGTCTCCCTTAACTGTCGGTGAAAAGAGGGAGAACTACAATGACCAGAATGCCTGGCAATGTTTACTTCCTCCTCCACAGAGGCACTAGTCACTAGATCAGTGCAACGTACGCTAGCCTAGCCACAAGCTAGCGGCAAACATTCATTAATTTAGGCAGCAACACTAACACAGTGCACATGCAAATATTATCTGCAGGCTGCATTAGCAGCCAGCAGCCAACGTGATACATTACATTGTGTTTATATGTGACATAGCCAAGTTAACAACGTTTCATTCCCTTATTCAAGTCTCTAAACAATTCGACTAGCTAACGTTAGCCATTAGCAAAGAACGCTAGCCTAGCCACAAGCTAGCGGCAACATTCATTAATTTACACTAACACAGTGCACATGCAAATATTATCTGCAGGCTGCATTAGCAGCCAGCAGCCAACATTACATTGTGTTTATATGTGACATAGCCAAGTTAACAACGTTGCAATCCCTTAATTAAGTCTCTAAACAATTCGGCTAGCTAACGTTAGCCATTAGCAAATAACGCTAGCCTAGCCACAAGCTAGCGGCAACATTCATTCATTTACACTAACACAGTGCACATGCAAATATTATCTGCAGGCTGCATTAGCAGCCAGCAGCCAACGTGATACATTACATTGTGTTTATGTGTGACATAGCCAAGTTAACAACGTTGCAATCCCTTAATCAAGTCTACTACAAGTATGTATTGTTCTCTAAACAGTTAGCTAACGTTAGCAACCAGGCTAATCAGGCTTTCGTTTTACAAACACTACAACTTACTTTTTCGGATCCAGGTGCATAAGTCCACTTCTTCATGTTGCTCAGTTGCTGGTTTATACTTCGGTCCTAATGAACGTTTAATTTAGCCTACTGTGTGTTGTTACAGCTGTACTGTAAACTACTAGCTACAAGTTAGCTTGCCTTCACTGTCCAAGATGGCACGTTCACGTCAACTACAACTACACTAGTCTTCAACTGAGATTAAAAAAAAAGATATATCATCCAGTGCACAACAATAAGTGAACAAGTGAATAAATATCTTAAAATATGAATGATTATATTAGGCAAATTAATGTTCTTCTTCAGGCAAAATGCACACATGAGATGATGGAACACAACTTTGACTAGAACACTGACGCCAGCCCAGCTGCAGTTCTGCATGTATTTTACTCTGATTGGATTTGCAAGGCTGCCAATAATTCAACCTCCGTGTATTGGATGTCAAGGGCTGTCAATCATTAAATCCTCCTTCAATGGCAAGAGTTTAACTGCACAGTCCGTGCTTAGATGAAGTTAATATCCTATTTTGATTGGCTGTTATTTATTATTTATTTAACAATGGGTCAACCTGTGCAGATATTCTGCACGAATAATTACTGCAGGCAATACTGCAGTGCAGGCCTGCTCAGAGCTGTCAATTTTGGCCATTTTTGAAGAAGAAAAAAATTCACTAGCATTTTTTTTTACAGAGGAAAACATTTATAATAAAAAAATATATATATATATAGGTATATGTAAATTAATTATAATTATGAATTATGAGTGAATTTGTATTTCACGTGTTGTCATAGAGAAACCTCCACTGTGGTGATGGCCTTAATCAAATCTAATTTAACTCACACTGGCACTATACTGTGTATACATGTGTTGACACTACACCAGAAGCTGCTAGAGCAGTGGTTCTCAACTGGTCTAGCCTCGGGACCCAACATTTTCCTTAGTCATTAAGTCGCGACCCAAAATTTTTAACCACTATGATTTATGTACAAAAAAAGAAAATTGCAGTAATACGCAATCTTTCAAAACATGAAATAAACACAAAAAAGTGCAACAAAAGTGCAACTATTGCTAAAAACCCAATGAAATAAAATAATAATAAATAATATATGCTTCTTAGCAGATTTCTTAGCTTAACATACCAGACCTAAATTTGGGGGAACTAATGGGATAACTGGGGTTGCAACAAAAGTGCAATTAGGGCTAAAAACCCAATGAAATAAAATAATAATAAATAATATGCTTCTTAGCCGATTTCTTAGCTTAATATAACAGACCTAAGTTTTGGGGAAAAAATGGGATAACTGGGGTTGCAACAAAAGTGCAACTAGGGCTAAAAACCCAATGAAATTTAATAATAATAATAATAATAATAATAATAATAATAATAATAATAATAATAATAATAATAATAATAATAATAATAATAATAATAATAAATAATTATGCTTCTTAGCAGACTTCTTAGCTTAACATAACAGACCTACAGTACGTTTGGGGGAACTAATAGGATAACTGGGGTTGCAACAAAAGTGCAACTAAGGGCTAAAAACACAATGAAATAAAATAATAATAATAATAATAATAAATAATATATCCTTCTTAGCAGACTTCTAAGACTAAGGGCTAAAAACACAATGAAATAAAATAATAATAATAATAATAAATAATATATCCTTCTTAGCAGACTTCTGCAGGGAACTAATGGGATAACTGGGGATGTTGTTTGCTCCTGACAAGAGTCTCAAAGTCTGGGGTGATGGTAGACAAAGCAACTCTGAGGTCATGCTCAATGTCCAATCTGTTCCTCCGCTTTGTCTTCAGCTGGACCAGAGCTGAGAAGCCACTTTCACAAAGATAGGTAGTGAAAAAAAAAAAGTAAAAAAAAAAAATTACTTTTAACTTATTTTTTATTTATTTTTTTACACACACATCCGCGACCCACTCAAAATGGCTCCGCGACCCACTTTTGGGTCGCGACCCACCAGTTGAGAAACACTGTGCTAGAGGATTCACCCCTCCTCCTCAATATATAACAACAAGCTTTGCTCCCTCTATTCTGTCTGCATCATCAAGTGAATCATGCTTTCATTGTTCAGTGAAACACACAACACAGATTTTGCCAAAGCATTAAAAAATGAAGGGCATAAGCACTGATAAATTAAGGGGGTAAGCATTGATAAATTAAGGGGGGTAAGCATTGATGAATGAAGGGGGTAAGCATTGATGAATGAAGGGGGTAAGCATTTATAAATGAAGACTCTGGCAGGAGCACTCATTCAGGGGTACTACGACTATGCTTGCACCTCATGGTACCAAAGCACCTCAAAGGCGCTAAAAACAAAATTACAAACATCTCAAAACAAACTGGTCAGACTACTGCTTGACCTTACTCCTAGAACCCACCTCACCCCTGCACACTTTGCCAACCTAGGATGGCTTAGAGTAGACGACAGAGTACAACAACTTGCAATGGGCCTGGTCTACAAGATACACTACACGACCAAGGTACCCATGTACATGTCAAAATACTTCCCAAAGGTCAGTGAATACCACGATCACAACACCAGAGGGAGCTCCACAAATCATGTTAAACCCAGATTCGGCTCAAATAAGGGACTAAACACGTTTAGCAATTATGCCACATCAATGTGGAACGCCCTACCCAAAGCTGTAAAGGAATGTGGATCACTACCCACTTTCAAAACCTCTCTCAAGGGACACCTACGGGAGACTGCAATTCAACACTGGCCCCTGTAAATATCCTAACCCAACCCCCTCCAATGTACAGTCATTTACCTAGTATGGTTTTGTCAATAGTCCAATGTACAATTTTGTTTGTTTGTACAGTGTCTCCTCCCCCCCCCCCTCAATGTACAGTTTTACTTGTTTATACAGTGTGCCCCCCCCCCCCCCCCCCAACCACCTCCAATGTAAATTACCCAGTATGGTTGTCAATATCCCAAATCCCAATGTACCCAACCCCCCCCCACCCAACCTCCTCCAATGTACAGTTTCTACGTCAAATGTATATACTCCCCTTTCTTGACTCCTTCTGTATCACAAACAGTACTGTATTTGCAAATCTGGTATGTCATAAATGTATAGATGTAGCAGTACTGACTATCTGTATGTCATGTATGTCATATATGTCCTGATGAATTGAAAATGGGGGACCCTGATGTAAACAAGACGAAAGTCTTTCTCTGGTCTGCATCCCCTTAACAATTGTGTGTATTGAGCTGTACTGTATTGTACCCATTCTGCAATCTGTTAATAACGTTTTCAATCAATCAATCAATCAAGGGGGTAAGCATTGATGAATGAAGGGGGTATGCATTAATAAATGAAGGGGGTAAGCATTGATGAATGAAGGGGGTAAGCATTGATAAATAAGGGGGGTAAGCATTGCTAAATGAAGGGGGATAAGCATTGATAAATGAAGGGGGGTAAGAATTGATACATTAAGGAGGGTAAGCATTGATGAATGAAGGGGGTACGCATTGATAAATTAAGGGGGTAAGCATTGATGAAGGAAGGGGGTAAGCATTGATAAATGAAGGGGGGTAAGCATTGATGAATGAAGGGGGTACGCATTGATGAATGAAGGGGGTAAGCATTGATAAATGAAGGGGTAAGCATTGATGAATGAAGGGGGGTAAGCATTGATAAATGAAGGGGGGTAAGCATTGATGAATGAAGGGGGTAAGCATTGATAAATGAAGGGGTAAGCATTGATGAATGAAGGGGTAAGCATTGATAAATTAAGGGGTACGCATTGATAAATGAAGGGGGGTAAGCATTGATAAATTAAGGGGTACGCATTGATAAATGAAGGGGGATAATCGTTGATAAATGAAGGGGGTAAGAATTGATAAATAAAGGGGGATAATCGTTGATAAATTAAGGAGGGTAAGAATTTATCAATTAAGGAGGGTAAGTAATGATAAATGAAGGGGTATAAGCATTGATCAATATAAGGGGGTACGCATTGATAAATGAAGGGGGATATGCATTGATAAATGAAGGGGGATGAACATTGATAAATGAAGGGGGTAAGCATTGATGAATGAAGGGGTAAGCATTGATGAATGAAGGGGTAAGCATTGATAAATGATGGGGTAAGCGTTGATAAATGAAGGGGGTAAGCATTGATAAATGAAGGGGGATAAGCATTGATGAATGAAGGGGTAAGCATTGACAAATTAAGGTGGATAAGCATTGATGAATGAAGGGGATGAGCATTGATAAATTAAGGGGGTAAGCATTGATAAATTAAGGGGGATAAGCATTGATAAAGGAAGGGGGATAAGCATTGATAAATTAAGGAGGGTAAGTATTGATAAATGAAGGAGGATAAGCATTGATCAATATAAGGGGGGTACGCATTGATAGATGAATGGGGATAATTGTTGATAAATGAAGGGGGGTAAGAATTGATACATTATTATTCATAATAATAATATAATAATAAACTTTATTTGTATAGCCCCTTTCATACAAGAATTGCATCTCAAAGTGCTTCACAGCAGAACAAAAACAGGCACAAAATGAGCACATAAAGTGCAGACATATAAAATCACAGTTTTTCACAAATTTTCACTAACATCCCAATAGACCACCGTGTTTATTGTTTGATTCTATAGTACAATAAAATAGTAGTAAAATTATGCAATAGTGCAATGCAATAAAATAGTTCTGAATTACTGTTTAATAGTTTAAAACTGTCTTTACCTTCCCTGTTTGATATCCACAGTTTAAAACCTGACGGTCTTCTTCCCTTCAAACTTCCCTCTCAGGGCAAACCTCCCTCTCAGGGCACAGTTCCCACTCTCTCAGGGTTGAATGAAATCACTGGTTTTTACTTGAAATGACAGGCATGTATGTAAAGTACATATCTATAGAGATGTAGTTTTAACATGTATTGTGTGTTAAAAACTCTAAACATCTCCTCTGTGTGTGTGTTCAACTTAGAGACTGTAAGAGACACAGACAGGGCCTGTGGGAGAGATAAGAGAGAGCCAAGGTAATCTTGAGATGGCACACACTTTCAAGTGATGGGGGCAGGGAGCGTTCCTTTTAGAGAGAGACGGCTGGTGCCAGGGGTGGGCGAGAGTTAGAGCCGCAGAGAGAGTCGAGGTTACTCGTCAGGGGAGATAGGGCGGGCGTTGCTATGGGCTAACAGCCATTCCTAGGGAAATAGACTTTATAGCTGGTATTCTTCCGGTAACAGAAACAGAAGTGTGTTGGATAGAAAGCGAGACAGTGAGACAGGAGAGAGCTCCAGCCTCCTTCGGGCCTGGAGGGCGGGGGAGGGGAAGCAGCCACAAGGAGATAGTTACCGGCTCACAGAATAGGCTTAGGCTAGTGAGCTAGGCCACAACAACCAAGAGAGAGATATAATGTATTAATCTAGTTTCTTAACCTTTTAAAGACTTTCAATTTGTTTCATTCTGTACGAAAATGTATGAAAATAAACATCCCTTCTGATAAAGAGACCACATTTTCCAGTTGATTATTTTGCTCGGATGCATTAACGGGGTGGACAGTGTTACAGCCAAGTAAGATAACCATTATCAACAACTAAAGACACAACGCAGGGGTTTCACGGACGGTGATAACAATCAACGAGGAAGCTGTCAATGCTGTAATCTTACAGGGTGCAGTTCTAGGCCTGGGTCCCCCACACCGTTTTAAAACCTGACAGTCTTTCTTCCTGCTTGATACCCCACAATTAAGTAGGATAAGCATTGATAAATGAAGGCAGAATGCACTCAATGCCCACCAGGTGTTTCTTTTGCGTAGCAGTTCAACATTCACACGTTATCTAGAATCTACTCAGCCAACACTATAGGCTTGACAGCTACTGAGCATTCCCAAATTTCCCCAAAGGGATCAGTAAATAAACAAATATCCTATCTTATCTTATAGTGTTCAGTTTCTGCTTCCTTGTTGTTGTCGAGGTCATGATGAAATTACTGTAAACCTGTGAATATAAAGTGGGCAATGTCATACCGAGATTTTATCTCATCTCTCTCTCTCTCTCTGTCTCTCTCTCTGTCTCTCTCTCTCTCTCTCTCTCTCTCTCTCTCTCTCTCTCTCTCTCTCTCTCTCTCTCTCTCTCTCTCTCTCTCTCTCTCTCTCTCTCTCTCTCTCTCTCTCTCTCTCTCTCTCTCTCTCTCTCTCTCTCTCTCTCTCTCTCTCCCTCCCTCCCTCTCTGCAGTGTCAGATGCGGTGGGGAACCTGTCCTGTTCAGGGGTGAGTTGGGACTCTGTCCAGCTATCCTGGGACCTCCCATCCAACCCCAACGGGCAGATTCTCTTCTACCTGATCCAGGTGGACATGCAGTCGCTCATGCACACGTCTCACGCGTCTGAGCACACCATAAGTGGCCTGGCACCAGACAAGGAGTACACCATCTCTGTGGCGGCCATCAACTCTGCCGGTCCGGGAGAAGCAATGAACTGTACTACTGCTACTCAGCCTGAGTCAGGTAACGTGTCCTACGTAGCATAGAGATGTAGGAGCGTGAACCATGAAAGGAGATACAGTATGTAGGAGCTAGGGGTGGAACGGTACGCATTCGAACCGTACACCGTTCGGTACGACCTCCACGGTTCGGGGCATGTGTGTATTTTTCGGTTATTGGGATGCGCAAAAAAATACGCACATACCCAGAGAAGCAGTAACTAAGTTAGCCGCAAGCTAAGCTACCTATCATAACATTAGTCACTCTTCCTTTGGAACGAGAACTCGGGGAGTAGCCATAGTCGTTAGACGGAAGTTGAATATTGAATTGAAGGGAGTATGGTCTGATGCAGATGGTCGGATAACTATAGCTAAGATTGTACACAAGAACAGGAAAATAGCGTTGGTAGCGGTATACGCCCCAAATTTGTACGAAGTTGGTTTCTTCACTACACTTACCAAAGCAATGTTAGACCTTCCCGATTACTCATTTATAATTGGTGCGGATTTTAATGCCATTTGGAATCCAAGAATGGACAAATCTTACCCCTCCTTTTCCAACGAACAAAAAAAATCATCTAATGCATTAAAGGATTGGTCGAAGATTACAGGTGTAAATGACTTATGGCGATCACTTAACCCCACAACCCGGAAGTACTCTTGTCGATCTGCGAGACATAACACATTATCCAGAATAGATTATGTTTTTGCATCCCCGAGACTATTTGATAAATATGACGTGGAAATGATACCCAATGCATTATCAGATCACTGTTATTTACTCCTAAAAGGAACATTTGGTATACTATCTTCCCGAGCCCCAAGATGGCGATTTAACTCGATTCTGCTTAATAACAAGGAATTCATTACACAACTCAAAGAAGCTCTTACAGTATTCCTATGGAGGAATGCAAACTCTGTGCAGGACCCCAGAATATTATGGATGTCGGTAAAGGGAATGATCAAGGATTTCACTGATAGCTTTTCCTCCAAAATGCGCAAGAATCGATGCTCAAAACTGGCTGAACTGGAAACACTTTACTCAACGTTATTTAATTCTTTACAATACAACAACTCGATTCGACTGGAAAATCAAGTTAATGTACTAAAAAAAGAGATTAATGCCATATACAGACAACAATCGGAAATACAAATACGCAGCACAAGACAACAACAGTACTCTCAAGGTTCTAAACCAAGTCACCTATTAGCTATGCGATTAAGAGTTAATGCAAAATTTGCAGATATAACTACCATTAGAGCACAACAAGTACTTGTTACAGACCCTGAAGAAATAAACGCGACATTCAAAGAATTCTACTCCAACTTGTATAAATCAGAAACGACCTTCGATCAAAACAAAATGGACACATATCTTAATCAAATTAATCTCCCTAAACATTCAGAGGATGACGCTAAACAGTTAGAAACACAGATCACACTAGAGGAACTCAAGAAGGCCATATCCGAAATGCAAAGTGGTAAGGCTCCTGGAAGAGACGGTATCCCACCAGAAATGTACCTCTCTTGTTGGGACATAATTGGACCCTTATTATTAAATATGATTTTATACTCAGTCAAGGAGGGGAACTTCCATAAGAACGACAATATTGCACTCATAACAGTCCTCCTTAAAAAAGACAAAGACCCCACCGAGTGCGGTAGTTATAGACCCTTAAGCCTCCTCGGAACCGATATCAAATTGTACTCTAAGGTATTAGCCATCAGATTACAAAAGCATATGACGTCTTTAGTTCATCCGGACCAAACTGGCTTCATAAGAGGCCGCTTGATCACTGATAACATAAGACGAATACTGCACGTACTAGATGCTGACACGGACGACACCATACCTAAGGCGATGCTGTCCCTGGATGCAATGAAAGCTTTTGACAGGCTGGAATGGTCGTATCTATGGGCAGTATTAGAAAGGATGGGGTTAGGAAAAGGTTTCATTGATATGATTAAAGTAGTATACAAAGACCCATCGGCCATTATTACAACAGGTATAATCACCTCCGGAATCTTTCCGGTATCACGCTCAGCTAGACAGGGTTGCCCTCTTAGTCCTGGACTATTCGATCTATCATTAGAGCCTTTAGCACAATATATAAGACAATCCCAATCCATAGAACCAATCGTAATCAAGGGCACACAACATAAAATTTGTTTATATGCGGACAACGTAATACTGTTCATGCAAAACCCCAACACCACATTGCCTCATCTGCTCGAGTTGATTGAGGACTTTGGAGATTTATCGGGATTTAAGATAAATTGGCCGAAGTCGGCTTTCCTTCCACTTAACGCCCCTGCAAAAAAAAAATATAACCCTCCCAGTAGAGATACCTATGGTAAAACACTTTAGATGCTTGGGAGTGGAAATATTCCCCACCATAAGACAAACGGTGAAGCACAATTACATAAAAATCCAAAACAAAATCAAAGACGACCTTGATAGGTGGTCAAAACTTAAAAACTCAGTACAGGCACGGATATCAATAGTTAAGATGGACGTACTACCTAGAATCAACTTCTTCAGCTCAATGCTACCGTTACCCCCTCCAGAGGGTTACTGGAAAAAATTACACTCCTCCACATACAAATTTATTTGGAATAACAAACCACCACGTATAAAAAGATCCACCGCACAGAGAAACAAAGCAGACGGTGGTATGGCATTTCCAGATTTTTTCCACTATTTTAAGGCGTACACTTTAAGACCATTGACAACATGGTTTGATCCCCAAGCATTAGTATCCTGGAGAAAATTAGAAGAAAATATAGTAGCCCCACATAGACTGAAGGACATAGCATACACTAAATTATCAATTAAGCAATGCGAACGGAAATTTGGCCCCATAATTACTCATGCGATCCGGATATGGCGTGAAACACAAAAAAAACATTCTAATCCACATAAATGGCACAATCATACTCCCTTATTCAATAACAATGCACTCTTGATTGGAAAACGACCTATAAGATTCCCTATATGGGAAAAGCAAGGCATACACGCATTAGGTGATGTTTTTAACAAACAGGGTTTCTGTAGCTATGAAGAAATACGCAAAAAAAATTATCTCACCGAGTCCACAAATTTTTTTTACACACAGTTATTGTTATGTTTGAAGTCTCACAGTGTTCCATTAAAGATACCAATTGAACACCACAGATACCACAAATTCTTCTATGAAAGAGAGACATCGAGAGGTTTTGTTTCAGATTTTTATCATCAATTACTAACGTCCTCATATGAAACCCTCCACCTAGACTCCGTCTGGAGGAGGGATATACCAGACCTGGAAAGCGATTTTGATTGGCAAGAAGCCTGGGCAAATGTTCGATTTACATCAAGGAACCCGGACCATCAACAAATAAATCTTAACTATATTCACAGGACATACTTGACTCCTATAAGACTGAAAAAAATGGGTCTTAAACAAGACTCCAAATGCTCCTTATGTACAAATGGGGACGAGGGGACATGTATGCACATGTACTGGGACTGCCCACCAGTTAAAATATTCTGGAAAGAGGTGACCCAGCAATTATCAAATCTCTTAACTCTGAATATACCTGTACACCCCTCTGTACTACTGCTGAATGATGTTTTTGAGTATGCAGTAAATCCACAGCTAAAGAGATTGGTTTTATCGGGTATCACAGTGGCTAAAAAGCTGATAGCATCACGATGGTTCCAACCGGAAAAAATTTGCCGAAAGGTCTGGATTATTACATATCTCGATGTGATTTATCAAGAAATATCTACAGCTAGAATTTTGGGTCTCAATGAATCCAAAATGACAATGTGGTTAGAAGTGGTGGAGAAAATAAAAGCTAGCATATAATGGTAGTGTCTGGTTAGGAGCGAGGGATAATGGATGGATTATCCAATGGGGGGTCCGGGAGGGGGGGGTACGAGCTAGAGCATATGTGTGTAGGGTATTAGATAGCAGGTATTGGGGGTATATCCTGTATAAGACATTTAACTATATGGTGATTTCATTGGATGTGCACTGTTAATAATGCTTGTATATCTTATCGTGTGTTGTCATGTTTGTTTATATGTTTGTTTAAAAAATAATAAAAAAATAAAACACAAAAAAAGCTAAGCTACCTAACGTTAGCCACGAGCTAGGCTAACGTTACGTTAGCCGCGAGCTAACCGTGGAAACGCTGGGAGCATGTCTATGTTCCCCGGGTCCTATGTTCCCCGGGTTCTATGTTCCCCGCTTTGATTGATTGATTGATTGAAAATGTTAGACCACCAGCCCTGATTCCAAACTCTAACCTTAACCAGTTCGAAAGAGGGCCTAAGCTTAACCGTTCGAAACAAGGCGGACATTAATAATTAATAAAATAAAAAAAATTTATAAAATGTTCAATCTATTAATCAATCAAAGCGGGGAACATAGAACCCGGGGAACATAGGACCCGGGGAACATAGGGATGATCCCGAAACGCTCACAGCGAAGTGATTCCACGACACCAGTTCCATTAGGGGGAAGGGGGGGGTATATTGACGAGGCTTGACAACAGAGGTTCAAAGATAACTTCACATTTATTGGCTGTTCGTTTATATTATATCATCAGGGCTTCTCCAGGTTCCAACGCCGTGTTACTGTAGTGTTGACTATTTACTTCCTTGTGTCACTTCAAATACGGCTACCAAGACGCTCAAAAAGCTAAAGCGAGTCGAGTCGATTAGGTAAAAAGCGGCATAAGAGAATACTTCATAATGTTTCATGCAATTAAAAAGTTAATATATATTTAACACACATGATTTATTTATTTTAAATAACACAGTGACTTTTTTTTTTTGATAAGAAAGTCTAGTGCTGGTTGAACATATAATAATAATAATACATTTCATTTGTAACGCACCCTACCTTCCTGAGAATCTCAGAGTGCTACATAGTTAAAAAGAATAAAATAAAAATAGATATATAAAAAAGAAGAACACATAGCAGAACAGCATATGATAATACATAAAAACGAATAAAAGGCCTTTCTAAAAAGGTAGGTCTTGAGTCCACGTTTAAAAGTGTGGTTTTTAACAGCTTGTGGTGGGGGAGAGCATTCCACAGTCTGGGTGCGGCAGAGCAGAAGGCTCGACCACCCCATGGTGTGCAGCTTAGTCCTGGGGGCTTTGAGGAGGTAGGCAGTGCCGGAGTGGAGGAAGCATGAGAAGAGGACTGGGGGGTGAGGAGTTCTTTGAGGTAGGCAGGGGCACCACCGTGTACGCACTGGTGAGTGAGGAGGGAGACCTTGTACTCGATCCTGTGTACCACAGGGAGCCAGTGAAGTGATCTGAGGGTGGGGGTGATGTGGTCATATTTGCGCACCCTCATCAGGATCCTAGCAGCGCTATTCTGGATGGTTTGCAGTTTTTTAATGCTTTTACTAGGGATCCCAATGAGGAGTGTATTGCAATAGTCCAGCCTGGAGGATACGAAGGCGTGGACGAGTTTCTCAGAATCTGCCAGAGTGAGTGAGGAACGGAGTTTAGTGATGTTTCTGAGGTGAAAGAAAGAGGTCTTGCAGAGGTGTTTAATGTGAGTCTCGTATGTGAGGTGGGGGTCCATTTTCACGCCCAAGTTGGTGACAAGGGTGGAGAGGGGAATGTCCTGGCCGGAGAAGGAGATGGTGGTGATGGTGGATGACCGGACCTGGTGTGGGGTACCGACCAGCATGGCTTCTGTTTTGGAGCTGTTGACCTGGAGAAACCTGTGGTTCATCCACGCCTTAGTCTCCTCCAGGCAAGCGGTCAGTGTGGGGGGTGATGAAGGTGATGATGGTGTAATTCGGATGTACAGCTGGGTGTCGTCAGCATAACAGTGGAACGACACACCGTGCCGGCTGATGATGCGGCAGAGGGGGAGCATGTATAGGGTGAACAGCAGGGGGCCAAGGACGGATCCCTGGGGGACACTGCAGGTGACGGGGTGGTTAGAGGATGTTGCGCCTCCAAGGGAGAAACACTCAGTCCGACCAGCCAAGAGGGACTGGAACAAGCCAAGGGCTAGGTCGCGGAGTCCGACGTTGGAATGGAGACAGTCCAGGAGGATAGCATGATCCACCTTGTCGAAGGCTGCCGATAGGTCGAGAAGGACCAGAATGGATGGGGTTCCAGCATCCGCCGCCATCAGAAGTTGGTTGGTGACCCTGACCAGGGCTGTCTCTGTGCTGTGCGCAGAGCGGAACCCAGACTGGAACTTCTCGAAGATGTTGTTGTCTCTGAGGTAGGGCTGGGCGATATGGCCAAAAACGTTATCGCGATAAAATTATAAAATTATTTTCATATAACTCGATATCGATAATTATCGTCGATATAATCTCTGTCAAGTTTAATTAACTTCTTATGCCCGGCGCCGATGGACGGGCTATTAATAGACTTGTTTTGCTGCTGCGAATGTCTCGAGTTGATGTCGTCATCAGTACCGCGCACATTAGCAGTTAGCCAGAGCAAGCGCTGTATCCCATGACAATGTACTAAATATGACCCTAAAATACTCCGTTCCGCCCCAATACATTGCAACGACGTCCACCGCATACCCCACACTACTCTAACCGTGGCCTCAGAATTCATGCTACACACCCACTCGGCACGTAAACTATAAAATAGCGCCGTGCAAGCTAATTATCCTAGCCAGCCTTGTTTCCAAGTGGTGTATCCCATGACAATGTACTAAATATCACCCTAAAATACTCTGTTCCGCCCCAATACATTGCAACGACGTCCACCATATACCCCACACTACTATAACCGTGGCCTCAGAATTCATGCCACACACCCACTCGGCACGTAAACTATAAAATAGCGCCGTGCAAGCTAATTATCCTAGCCAGCCTTGTTTCCAAGCGGTGTATCCCATGACAATGTACTAAATATCACCCTAAATACTCTATTCCGCCCCAATACATTGCAACGACGTCCACCGTATACCCCACACTACTATAAGGTGGCCTCAGAATTCACGCCACACACCCACTCGGCACGTAAACTATAAAATAGCGCCGTGCAAGCTAATTATCCTAGCCAGCCTTGTTTACTACTTGAGTCCTACCTCTCTATGTCTCCTTCCGCTGTCGGCCATCTCCTTCACTGATTGGTTGTTAGTGCGTGTGCTCATATCCAAGCTTGGAAAATCGATATATCGAAACTTTGCGACCACGTTTCATGTTTATTTCGAGGAAATAATTTATCGCGATAGTTATCGTTATCGTTTTATCGCCCAGCCCTACTCTGAGGTTCCGCAACTACCTTCTCCAGCACCTTGTAGAGGACGGGAGGTTGGAGATGGGCCGGTAGCTGACGAGGGCCTCTGGGTCCAGGGTGGGTTTCTTCAGGAGGGGGGTAATGATGGCAGTTTTGAGAGCAGGCGGAACATGGCCAGCCTGCAAGCAGAGGTTGATGGTGCTGGTCATTAGGGGACCAATAGTGCAGATGTTGGCTTTCACCAGGGCTGTGGGGAGGGGATCCAGGTCACACGTGGATGGCTTCATCCTCCCGATAATGACCTCGACCTCACGCTGCGTGGTGTCACTGAAACAGCGGAGGAGCTGGGAGACTTCAGGCTGTAGGACATCAGGTGGAGCAGGTGAAAAAGAGGAGCCGGGGAGGAGGGAGCGGATGCCCTCAACTTTGGCTGTGAAAAATTACATGAAGTCATTACACCGCTTCTCAGTGGTCTCTCTGTGTGCCTAGGTTTGGGGTTTGAGGAGGTGGTGTATGGTGGAAAAAAGCTGTTTAGAATTGCCGGGGCTATTGTTGATGATGTTGGAGTAGAACCGTGACCGAGCGTCCTTAAGGGCTTTGGAGGAGGACACGGCCAGCCACCTTCATCTCCCTCAGCTCGCTGGTGAACCAGGGGGCAGAGCGTGAGAACGTGACCATCTTAGATTTCACGGGGGCGTGAACATCCAGGAGGCCACTCAGGGCTTTGTTGTAGTAGCCTACTGAGTCACTGGCTGAGGAGAGGGCAGGAGGGGGTGTCAACATGAATGTTAATGTCACAGAGAATTACCATGTTTACCAACATACCAATTACCAATATGCATACTTTATGTTGATGGCCTTTGTCTATAATGTGGCCACAAAAATAAAAAGGTTTAATTATTTAGTTTGTTTGCACTAAGTTAATACTTTGACAAATGTTGCCTATATTTTTCAGTCAGTTCGGTAAACTTTTTTTTTACGAAATAAATGAGAAGCATGTTTAAATGCCTCCCCTCTTGCTGTACCAAAATCTCTCCTAGCTCTAACCGGTCACTGTCAAAATAATGTGCCTGATGTCAAACTGCCTCATTCTTTCAGTTTTTGCATGACTACGTCATTGAGAATAACTGAAAAGTTGGATTATTTTTAGGCTATTTTATGCTGATGTATGGTACTTTTGGAGTGTAAAATATTTTTTTAAATAAATAAATCTCAAATACATTATTTTATTTAAGTGTATAGTTAAAAAATGTTTTTACAGTTTTTGTATTTTTCTGACATGGGGGCTCAACAATAAATGACAATCAGAAATGTCAAGTTGCATGTTGTTATTCTAACCAGCTTAGTTCTGTTGCATTTCCAATTTATTTATTTAAATTATAAATTTATCAGGGATCGATAAGGGAATTGATAAAGAATCAGATCGATTCCATCTAAACCACCAAACGCATCCGCCTATGGAATTCATCATATCATAAAAAACTCTGGACTTCTTCGTCGCCACCCTTATATCCATAGAGGCTCCCGTCGCAAGTTTATTCATAACCACCGCTCCAAACAACATCCCATCTCTGTGGTCCGGCAACAGCTCCCGCACTTCCTCATTCCGTCACCACAACAACACGACACGTCATCAGTTCAACCCACACGTGAATGCTTTAAACCTCCGCCCCCTGGCAAAAGCATTACAGCCCATTCAAACTCAACTTGGTGGTGGTATTGCCACAATTCATCGCCAACACATCAAAACAACTGCAATAACCATCCCGGCCCTCTCCTCATTTGAACACCTTGTTTTTAAACTGTCTGGTCTTAAACCCCTGGTTACTGCAGTAATTTATCGCCCCCCCCAAACCTTGCCTTTCCCTCTGAACTGTCGGAGTTCCTCACACAACTCTGTGCCATCTCCCCATCCATTCTATTACTCTGTGACTTCAATATACACATTGACTTGGCTGACTCCAAACCTGCTACTGAACTCCTGAACATCACCCAACATGTAGATTTTCCCACCAAACAAAAAGGACACACTCTGCATCTGATCTGCACCTCCGGCCTCTCCATCAACAATCTCACCAGCTACTGTATGACCTCACCATCTCTGACCATCTCGTCATCACCCTGGACATTCTCATCCCCACCCCCTTGTGAAACATAAGTGCTCCATAACCTTAAATCCATCCACCCCCCTCCCTTTCCTCCCTATTGGCCCTCCCTGACCCCGCCCTCATCCAGAATGTCTGCCCCACTGAACTGGTCAACACCGAAAACCACACTCTCACCTCCTGTCTCAACCAACTTGCTCCCATAAAAAACAAATCTGTCACCTTCACCCACTCTTCCCCCGGATACACCGACCATCTCCATCAACTCAAATCCAAGGGCCATCAGCTCAAGCTTGTAAACAAAACCGGTCTCACTGTCCATAAAAATGCCTACAAACTCCATCAACAGCACTACAAAGAAGCCCTCAATAACGCACGCCCACCTTGAATCCAATAACCTCTATGAACCCTTCCAATCCGGCTTTTGCACCAAACACAGCACAGAATCCACTCTATTAAAGGTCACCAATGGCATTCTGCTATCTGCTGACTCTGGTTCCCTCTCCATCCTCATCCACCTTGACCTCAGCGCCGCCTTCGACACCATCACCCACTCCATCCTCATATCTTGCCTTCAGACCACCATTGGGATCACTGGGACTGCCCTATCCTGAATCAAATCATATATCTCTGACAGGCACCAATTCATCTACACAAACAACCCTAAATCCCCCATTCAGTCCCCCACGGTGTCCCCCGGGGTTCAGTACTTGGTCCCCTACTGTTTATCCTCTACATCTTACCACTTGGACAGATCCTCCGCAAACATGGCCTCCGATTCCACTGTTATGCTGATGACACACAGCTCTACCTCTCCACCAAGACCATCACTGCCGCCACCCACTCCACCCTCATCACCTGCCTTTCTGACATAAAAATCTGGATGCAAAAAAACGTTCTGAAACTCAACTGTGACAAATCTGAACTAATCATTATTGGCCCAAATTCCCTGACCCGCCCCACCCAGGATTATTCAGTCAACATTGATGGCTCCATTGTCACCCCCTCCACCCACGTCCGCAACCTAGGTATCACTCTTGACCCCAACCTTTCCTTCCTCCTGCATGTCACCCAGATCACTAAAACTGCCTTCTTCCACCTCAGGAACATTGCCCATCTACGCCCCTCACTATCCTTCTCTGCTGCAGAAACACTGACCCACGCTCTTATCACATCCCGACTGGACTACTGCAACAGCATTCTGTATGGCGCATCCACCAAAATCCTCAATAAACTGCAATACATCGAGGCGGCAGCGGACATGGGTGGCGCAGCGGACTAAGCACTCGTCACCAACGCGAGAGGCACTGGTATCGAATCCGGCGATAAAAACACAGAAAAACAGAGAGAGAAAAGTGGATAATAAAAAATAAATGCAATACATCCAAAACTCTGCTGCTCGCATGTTCACCTCCACCCGCCGCTCCGACCAAATCACCCCCATCATCCACGATCTCCACTGGCTCCCCATCATGTACAGGATTCAGTTCAAAATTCTACTCATTCTACTCACCTGGCCCCCTCCTATCTCTCTGACCTCCTTCTCCACCGCCTACCCGCTGCCTCAGGTCCGCAGATGCTAACCCCCTCCAACCCATCAGAACTAAGCTCCGGACCTGGGGCAACAGGGCCTTCGCTGCAGCTGCCCCCACCCTCTGGAACGCCCTTCCCAACCATATCCATCATGCAAACACTCTCTCATCATTTAAAAAAAACCTACCTTTTTACCCTTGCTTTCAACCCATGAACTCTTTCCTTTCTCACCTTTTTATATTATTTGTTTTATTTTCTCTCTACTAATATTGTATTGTTTGTTTTGTAAAGTGTCTTTGAGCATTCGGAAAAGCGCTATATAAATATATATGTATTATTATTATTACCATGGAAGTAGATACAGTATGTATGAGCATAAACCATGGAAGTAGTTACAGTATGTAGTAGCATAAATCATGGAAGTAGTTACAGTATGTATGAGCATAAACCATGTAAGTAGTTACAGTATGTAGGAGCATAAACCATGGAAGTAGTTACAGTATAGGAGCATAAACCATGGAAGTAGTTACAGTATATAGGAGCATAAATCATGGAAGTAGATACAGTATATAGGAGCATAAACCATGGAAGTAGATACAGTATAGGAGCATGAACCATGGAAGTAGATACAGTATATAGGAGCATGAACCATGGAAGTAGATGTGTAGTAGTGTGAACCATGGAAGTAGATACAGTATGGAGCATGAACCATGGAAGTAGATATGTAGGAGTGTGAACCATGGAAGTAGATATGTAGGAGTGTGAACCATGGAAGTAGATATAGTATATAGGAGAGTGAACCATGGAAGTAGATACAGTATATAGGAGCATGAACCATGGAAGTAGATATGTAGGAGTGTGAACCATGGACATAGATACCCGCATAGGCACAATTTACTATACAGATGATTCCATCATCATTACATCGTTGTCTCCTGTTCTGCGATTGGCTTGGAGAATGATATAGATGTCACACGGAAATGAGTACTCACTCAAGAGATGAATTCTGCACATGGTCAATTTAGCAATCTTATCAGAGTCAACAAAAGACATGGCTGACTGCTTAACTCTTTGGGTGCCAAAAACGTAATATTTCGTGTTTCGCCACCAAACGTTGGGTGCCAAAAACGTAATATCTCGTTTTTAGATCCTTTGATATTTTCCCTTTGTTCCCTGTTCTAAACACTCGCCCGGAGCTCTCTATGTCTCTCTGGCTCATCTGCCTATGTTGGAATTGCAATGACGATCGAATCTCACCAGGTGGCAGTATCACCTACCTTTTGAACTGGGGATATCAGTTGTTTTCCAGCCTGGGCCAGTACTGAGTTTACCTCCGGCTCTTTCCGCCTAGTAGTGGATCACAACATAGCAATCGGTGGAAGATTTGGTGCCTCAGAGCTATTCTTTCTCGTATGGTAGACATGCCCAATATACACAAGTAATTGCGATCGCCATGGGACGACTGGGATTTATTCATTTTAGAGTACTTTCTGACTGAGGTAGTATATCTACCTCAAAAAAATATATATCCTGCTAGTATTTTTTTAACGTAAAACATGCTTCTGTAACGATCACAGTGTCGTGTTTTACCGGACATAAAACATGCTTGACAAACTCGCAGTTTCTAGTTAAAATGACCCCCCCCCCCCCTTGATGATTTCGTGAAGACACATGTACATGGTATATACCTTTGATTTTGAAGTATTTGGGGTTTCAGGCGATCAACCAGAACGATTTGGGCATATTGCATATAAAGCGTCATATCTCGCTATCTATGAAAAAATACTGGATTATTTTGGAAAGGGGCGATGTTTAGCGTGTAACAGCGCAAAAACTACAGTATGTAGAAATTAACTGATTAGTCAGTGATGGACTGTGAACAATGCCTGTCAAATGAGCCATACTATTGTCTCCATGGCTATAATACAGAACACACGATGGGTCTGCAAACATCCCTAAAATGGTCAATAATGCTGGCCATTGAGTACAGATGGGGAAAGGGCGTGGCACCCAAAGAGTTAAAAAAACAAGTTTAAATCCCTCCCCCATTTAGGTAACAGTCTCTCATTGGTGGCACATGTCCAGGGCATCATTTTAGAACAGCCATGTCCTATTAGCACATAAATAAATACAATAAATAAACATAATCACAAGAAACAAGACAAATTCATTACTTCATTCAGACCACAAGTTGGTATTAAGGTATTAAGTGTGAGGATCCAGTAAGCTTCTCCAACCACAGCCAAAAGAAAACCGGGGTGCTAATTACGCACCAAAGCCTATTAGGGAGGCTAGATCACTAAATATTTTCAAAAGTAAGCAAAAAACGTACCTCTTCACCTTAGCCTTTTAATACACTCTACGGCTTGGACTCATTGCATCCAGACTGTGATTGTTGTACTGTAGATGAGAACTATTTTATTGCACTGCACTGCAGTATATTTTATATACTATATGTATTTTACTCACTATTTTATAAAAATGTATGTCTATTTTATTGCACTGCTCTTATTCTGTCTATTTCTATACTCATTCTGTGTCTGCACTTTATGCATTGCTTTTATTTAGTCAGAAACCTGCTAATAGTCTTTTATAGATTTTGAAATCTATCATAATCAATAAGAAATATATTACAATATTTTTTAAATATTTGAATCAATTTATTCCAGATATTAAACATTTTCCGGGAGGTTTTAATTCTATGCTCATTATGCCTGTGTATTTTGTGTCTATATCACTCCTATGAAGCACTTCACTTTTTGTATGAAATGTGCTATACAAATAAAGTGTATTATTATTATTATTATTATTATTATTATTATTATTATTATTATTATTATTATTATTATTATTATTATTATTATTATTATTATTATTATTATTATTATTATTCTCTACGAAGCAGCTTGTTGATCCTGTCACCACCTCTTCACCTCGGGGGGAGTCCTCACTCTGGTTGTTATCCCCTCTCTCTCCCCTCCTCAGTCCCCAGTGCTCCCCGCTCGCTGACTGTGTCTCAGGCCTCGGCCACTAACGTCACGCTCCACTGGGCTCCTCCGCTCTCCGCGTCGGGCCTGCTCACAGAGTACCGCATCACGGTGCAGCGGCTGTCCTCTTCCTGCGCAGCGGACGCGCCCTTCGCCGCAGGGGGGGTGGGCCCGGGCTGCGTGGACTCCGAGGTGGTGGTGGTGGTGAACGGGTCGGACGGCACCGGGGGAAACCGCAGTGTCACGCTCCAGTCCCTGTTCAAGTACAGACACTATCGCTTCAGACTGGCAGCTCTGACCAACGCTGGGGAGGGGGAGTACACTCCCTGGGTCTATACACAGACGCTGGCCGGGAGTAAGAATACACACACACACACACACACACGCACACACACACACACACACACACAGACTATGTCTCTGTCTCTCTCTATCTCTCTCTCACACACACACAGTCATAGTGAAGAGGGGGAGAACACACCCTGGGTTATACACACACACTGGCTGGAAGTAAGAATATACACACATACACACACACACACGCACACGCACACACAGAGACTATGTATCTCTCTCTCTCTCACTCACGTACACACACACACACACACACACACACACACACACACACACACACACAGTGAAGTGTCATAGTGACAAGTGTACAAATGAACCCACAATCTTTAAAGACTCTATTTCTGATTGCAATGTGCTAGTGATTAATGACTAATTGGATTTAATAATCTGTGTGGGGGACATGGACTGATAACATGTGGCTTAAGCACCAGTTTCACATGACTGTTGAAGCTGAAATATGCTTGGTTACATTGTAATGTTTGTAATGTATGTTGTTTACAGACGTTTTTTTTTTTTTTTAAATGCTTATTTTCCATCTCTTTATGGATGGTCAAATAGTTTGACTAAAATATACCATCTGATGATGAGATCATGAAAGACACAGATGTGTTTATAGTTATACAGTACCTGTCTCTACCCTCAGACCCAGATGCCCCTCCCCAATCCATAAAGGTGCTCCCCACCTCCACAAGCTTCCATATCCAATGGGAGGCTCCCGCCATCCTGTCTGGACCCACCTCTTACCTGGTGCTGGTCGCTGCTGTGAGTAACACACACACACACACACACACACACGCACACACACACACACACACACACACACACACACACACACACACACACACACACACACACACACACACACGCACACACAGTGAAGTGTCATAGTGACAAGTGTACAAATGAACCCACAATCTTTAAAGACTCTATTTCTGATTGCAATGTGCTAGTGATTAATGACTAATTGGATTTAATAATCTGTGTGGGGGACATGGACTGATAACATGTGGCTTAAGCACCAGTTTCACATGACTGTTGAAGCTGAAATATGCTTGGTTACATTGTAATGTTGTAACACACATACATACAGACACACACACACACACACACACACACACACACACACACCGGTGGAGCAGGGATGAACACTAGACTAGAGACTGTGACACGATCACAGTCATGTCACCAGGACCGGTTAGAGTGGTTGTTACAGCGTAAATGACTGCAATTGCTAATGCTCACGCTTCATATACACGCAATTATATCGTTAACTCATTCAGCGCCGTTCACGCATATATATGTGTTTGTCTGTCAATCGAATAACGGCAACCACGTATATATACGTTATTGGATCGTTATTTCTTTTATTCGCTATTTCCATTCATAAATCACCCAGGATGATTGTGGTACCATATGCAATGTGTCTGAGATCGCAAAGGTCCAATACCGCCGCCTGGTGGTATGCGGCCGATGTTGCACTTCCTTTCTGACTCTGTGTATGACTCTGTGTAACATTGAAATTCCTCCGGGCGGAGTTTTTGAGTAACGTGGACCGAGGGGTATACCCGATCGCATTGAATCGCTTTCGGGATGCCAGATTCATTATGCTGTGGGGGGTTATGGCGTGGGCCAAATAGACATACGATCTAGCAGATGGCAATCAAATAATTGGAATATTCTTTTTGAGCAATTTAACGTCAATTTCAGCTTGGTTGTGCATTTTTTTCATAGCCATCTCCCTGATCAGCATATGCTGTTGTACTAACGAATGCCGTTATTGACAATCAATTAATCAGAAACGACCCCCCCCCCCCTTTTCATGCATGCATGATGGAACATAATATACCGATCATATGCATTTGAATTTTTTATTGTAGCGTGTATAGAGACGAAATGCCAATGGATTAAGTATAATATGCGTCGCGGCCTATTACTGGCCTTCCAGGAATTACCCTAAACCGCTCTAAATCCATACTTATATTCACCATGGTATAAAGCGGGAATGTATGGATGGAAAAAATATTCCTTTTTCACATCTTGAACGAGAGATACTCGATGCCAAATGGGCCATAGTATTGCATATATAGCTATAATATTTAAATAGTTATAGCCCTGCAAACAAGGTGAGCGACTCCATAGGTTTAATGCGTTGGCAGCACATAGCATATCCCATTCCCAACGTGGCGGTCAATGAATTAAGTCAGTGCTTCTCAAACCTTTTCTGTCAGGCCCCCCTTTGGCGGACCAAAATATTTTGGGCCCCCCCCCCCCCCCCGCCCCAACAAAATAGTCATGAAATGGGCCATGTTTAAATTTATTGAAATAACACCAATATCGTGACCTTTCAAATTGTGCAACCACTTTACAACTGTACAATTGTGCAACAACATAACAATACAGTCCAATACACACTCAAAGACTGTGCTTTTTTTTTAAATAGAGACATCTTGTAACATTGCAATACAATTCAATGGACACTCAAGACTGCTTTTTCAAAAATACAGACATCTTGTAACATTGCAATACAATTCAAGGACACTGCTTAAAAAAATAGATAGATAGAAAACTTTGTGAAAAACGTGTGAAAAAACTTGTGAAAGAACTTTGCAATTTGTGCAAAAAAAGAGATAATGTAAGTAAATTATGTGAGTCATCACAGCATTAGTGGCTGCAATGAGCGAGACCCCCTTGATGAGCGCCTGTAGCCCCCTCCTTTTCCCTGCCATGGCCTGCGCACCGTCAGAGCAAAAGCCCACACATAGGAAATAAGCAAACAGTCTTTATTGCTGTCAGTCTTTGACAAGGCAACACGCATGTCATCCTCAAGGCTCAACTTGGCCCTATATTTTGTTTTCAGAGCTGTCATGGATGAAAAGCCAGCTTCACACTGATATGTGGTGCTGAATGGTATCAACACCTTAACTGCTGCATCATGAGATACTTGGTACTCAGCACCACACTCTGAAACTAGCTCTCCAGGTGGTATCAGATGAGATTTCAAATAGTTCTTCCAAGAGTTTGGATGGAGATGTGTCGGGAAGCTTTGTCTCAATGTTGTCTGTAAAGGTTTTTTTTTATCCAGAGTAACTTGGTGATCCTTTTCTGTGTTTTATTAAATAATGATTTTCAGATTTTGAGAAATGGTATTTTCATGGAGAACAGTGCAGCTGCAACAGATAGCACTTTAGTGATAATTTTCTGTAATCCAAAAAAAAATATATATATATATAAATCTCAAGGCCCCCCCTGTCAGGCCCCCCACTTTGAGAAACACTGAGTTAAGTGATGTGTTTCATCCCATGTAGAAAGCGTTTAAATCCAGCAGGATTCTTGAATCTTATTTAAAGGCATGCATCACAAACCTGGGTTTGAAAGATGAATTTCTCTAAGGTATGTGTCAGGAGCATAAATGAAACAGTTGGTGTAAGTCATGGAAAACATACAGGCATATATGATATAAGTTAGGGCTACACTCTCTTAGTTGAAGAATTGGTTGATTTGGTCTTGATCGAAATTAAATACATATTTCTTTTTATTCTTAATTTAACCAGGCAGGTCAATTAAAAACAAATTCTTATTTACAATGGCCTGCCTGGTGAGAGGACAAAGGGGCCTCTTGAAGGGTAACAGGGAATGGGGGGAAAAAATATGAAAAGAGACAGAGATGATACATACATCACAGGGGTGTAATATATACCACAGGGGTAAGGGAAATAATTAAAACACATCAAACAAACAACCAAATAAAAAGGCTGGGTGAGTTGCAGGTTTGTGTAAACAACTCTGCGATAGAGTCCTTAACCTCTTCCGGTACCGGTCCCGAAATGACATCTGGTCATAAATCAATATTTTTCAGTGTTGTATAAAAGTTGCGATTTTAATTTCAAACATATTCAAGTATTAACATCACTAACATGTCACAACAGCATGTAGAATGTATATTATCATCAATACGTTAGTTTAGCAATAGGTTAAAAGTGTCATTAGATAGATTTAACTTTTCGATTTGGTGAAGTCTATTCCGAGAGGGCGACCATTTTGGAAATTTTTAACCATGGGAATTGTAGTCTTTTTGCAGCCATTTTGTAGCAGAGTTCCACAGATATCGTTCTGCGTTGAACGTTTTTAAAACTACACTTCCTGGAAGATTTTATGGGGTTCAAGATTCAGAGTTCTGTAACGTTTCCAGGGAGGACAATGTGAACTTTGGTCACAAGGTGAACAGTGGTTCTCTACCTCCCTTCAGTGGTCTCATACCACCCTCTAGTGGACACCAGCAGACCAGGGAGGACAATGTGAACTTTGGTCACAAGGTGAACAGTGGTTCTCTACCTCTCTTCAGTGGTCTCATACCACCCTCTAGTGGACACCAGCAGATGGTGCAGGCCTTCACATTAACCATGTTGACAAATGTAATTAATATAATTAATGGTATGATTAATGTGATTTCATGGTGTGTGCTGTTGTTGACTTTCCCTCCCCTTGTGTGATGTTGTTCCCCTGTCTGGTTGTGTTTTGGTAATAATGTTTTTGTGTCCTTGTGGTTGATTTTCTGTTTTAGACTGGCTTGCCAGCTGTTGTCAATTTGTAATTAGTCTGATATTTAAGTGTGGGTTTGTCCTCACCTCGTTGTGGCGTCATTCTGTTAGGAATGGTGGGGTAGTGAGGGAAGGAGAGTAGAACCCAATTTGCAGGAAGATAATGAGGTAGGCAGAGACGGCAGGATTCGTGTAGATAAGTCTGTTGAGGTTTTTAAAAGGGGCCTAAAAACTTTTTTTTAACAAGGCATTTGCCTGAATTATTCTTTTACTTTTAATTTGACTTCTATTCATTTTTATTATTATTATTATAATTTTTTTATAATTATTATAATTTTTATGTTCTTCCATTTCATTGGTTGTTTTATTCATTTTATTTGTTTTTATTCATTTAACTTTTTATCTTTATCTCCTGTAGCACTTTGAGATTTTCACAAATATAAAGTGCGGTACAAATTGAATTTATTATTATTAGATAAGGACTTTACTTAGTTCAACAGAACATAAACGGTGCAGCCGTGCTGGCACTAATAAACAGCGAACTTGAGAACACGGAAAACATAAACGGCACAGTCAAGCTGGCACTAATAAACAGCGAACTTGAGAACACGGAAAAAATAAACAGGAAACATGAAAACACTAATACTTACTTAGTACGAAAACACTGTGCAACAACGACGTGGAGAGGAACAGGGGGGAAGCTGGAGGTATGACGCCACAACGAGGTGAGGACAAACCCACACTTAAATATCAGACTAATTACAAATTGACAACAGCTGGCAAGCCAGTCTAAAACAGAAAATCAACCAAAAGGACACAAAAGCATTATTACCAAAACACAACCAGACAGGGGAACAACATCACACAAGGGGAGGGAAAGTCAACAACAGCACACACCATGAAATCATCATTTATTTATTCGTACATGGAATTACCACAGTCCAACAGTACATATTCATATAATTCACCATCATACCATTAATTATATTAATTACATTTGTCAACATGGTTAATGTGAAGGCCTGCACCAGAGGGTGGTATGAGACCACTGAAGGGAGGTAGAGAACCACTGTTCACCTTGTGACCATAGTTCACATTGTCCTCCCTGGTCTGCTGGTGTCCACTAGAGCGTGGTATGAGACCACTAAAGAGAGGTAGAGAACCACTGTTCACCTTGTGAGCATAGTTCACATTGTCCTCCCTGGTCTGCTGGTGTCCACTAGAGGGTGGTATGAGACCACTGAAGGGAGGTAGAGAACCACTGTTCACCTTGTGACCAAAGTTGACATTGTCCTCCCTGGAACTGTTACAGAGTTCTGTATGAATTATTTCAATAACTGTTCATATTCGGGATAATAAGCCACAAAAGGTAAGTTTATCTTCCCTATTGTTAACATGTAGGAACAATTAGATCTGAAATTAGTTTCAAAACGTTTGCACTGTGGGGAAAATAAAAAAGTACAGTAGATTTCATTATCTGTTCTTATGCACGCCTGGTGATACTAAATCCAAATGGCATTTGAAAGATAATATATGTATATATAGAATAGAATAGAATAGATCTTTATTGTCATTGTTACAGTTGTTACAACGAAATTTAAAATGCAGCCCTAGGTGCTAGTAAAAATATAAAAACACAGTCCTAAACAGTATTAAATATAAAAACAGGAGTAAGGCATAAATAACATTAATATAAACAGGGGGGTGTAAAAGATAATTGCACTATCCCTTAATGTTGTTAATGTTAGATTTTCTGTACACATGATCTCAAGAAGGTACTGAACAAGATCAGTGGCAGTTTTTAATGTTTAGTCATTATTAGCATGGTGTTATTCACTGTCAAAGATGCAAAGAAAAATCATAATTCATATTCTCCTTTGTTTCATCACAATTTAAGCAAGCCTAGTAATAGACACAATATTTCTGACACTGTGAATACATTCCCTGAGGTCCATAGATGTCCCTAGATACCAAGAATATGCAAATGGTCCTTGTAGAAGTGGAGCAATATTCCATTTACCTAGGTATATATTTTAGGCGGATCTTCAGAAAATATTCCACGGGTGGAACAGGTTAAAGGGTAGTGAGGGGGATCAATTTGTCCATTTTCAAAGTCTTTCGCATCTCGTTCCAACTGCTGGGAGCAGCAAATTGGAAGGAGGATTGACCAAAGGATGTGTTAACGGGGAACATCTAGCGAGATATGGTGAGCAGCTCTGGTATTATAGGGAGCAGATGACTATTTTAAAAGGTGTATCAAACACATGTAAATATAACAATATAACAGATTTGTCGATTAAATCAACTCATTGTCGATCCTAAGTCCTTCGACTATTAGTGGAAGTAGAGGACAGCCCTGATATAAGTCGTATATATAACATCTGCAGGAAAGTGGCCATATTCATGTAAAGAATCTTTTGAGTCACATTCACATAAGAACATTATTGAAACGTCTTTCCACTTGTATGTTTTCTCAGCTGGAAGGTGGCGGTATGAACTACTCCGTGGTCCGAGCCCCAGGGGAGCTTCAGGTTGTGGTGGTGAGCAATCTGACGGCCTTCACCCTCTACTCTGTGACCGTCACCGCCTTCACCGGCCCCCTGGAGGATGCTGCCCGTGACGGACAGGCCAGTGATCCCACCCTCATCAGGACTCTGGAGGAAGGTAAGGGAGGAGCGGCCTGTCTGGGTCTAATGGTGCGTTCAGACCACGGGCTACAAAGCTGCAAGATGACAGAGCATGGTCAACTATAAAGTATTGCTTGAGCGCCGTGGTCCTTAACCCTTTCACTGCCACACTACAAAGGGTTAACCTTTTCACTACCACACTACAAAGAGTTAACGTTTTCGTCTACCACACTACTGGTAATGAAAGCGTTAACCTTCTGTAGTGTGGTAGGGAAATGTTAACCTTCTGTAGTGTGGTAGTGAAAGTGTTAACTCTTTGTAGTGTGGTAGTGAAAGTGTTAACTCTTTGTAGTGTGGTAGTGAAAGCGTTAACTCTTTGTAGTGTGGTAGTGAAAGGTTAACCGTCTGTAGTGTGGTAGTGAAAGGTTAACCATCTGTAGTGTGGTAGTGAAGGGTTAATAGTATAAAACTGTAGATTACTAGTCGAAGAGAAATCCTACTAATGTTATGAGATTACAACCTTTCTGTTTTCATTGTGATGGAATTATTTTACAGTCAAACATTCACAACAATGACCTGCTAGCTTAACACATTCGGGGCCAACCACATATATATACGTGTTTTGGCGCCATGCTTAAAGGGCCAACCACGTATATATACCTGGCAAGGTTGTTTTGGCTTTTATTCCATTGTAATATCCTACTCAATGTCACCGAGCGGCACTGCAGATTTACCCTACTCTTGGAATTCGGAAAAGTGCATTACGGGCCAGATCCTTGAATGGACTTTTCTGTTAGCCTAAAGCTATGCGTGTAGCCGATCGCCTGGAATAGTTTTTGGGACGCTGAATTCAGTATGCAGTAAAGGAATATAGCATCAGCCAGTGGACATATGGATATACCAGATGACGATCGATAACTGGGAAATCCTTTTTGCAGTCCAACCGGCCACAGGTAAGAGCGATTTGACGTCAATTTCAGCCTGGTCGGGCCTTGCTTTGATAGCCATCCACCCGGTCAGCGAATGAGGCTACTGAGGCTAATGCCGTTATTGGTAATCAATAATCAGAAACGATGTCCCCTGCCCCCCCCCCCCCCTTTCATGCATTCATGGTGGACCATGATACAGACAATATGCATTTTGAGTTTTAACTCTAGCCTGTCTATATCTTGCGTTCCAGGAAATACCCCAGAACATTCTGCTATAACATTCATATTCAAGACGCTATAAAATGGGAATGTATTGATGAAAAAATTATTTATTTAAGGCATATTGAAGGGACGGTTTATAGTGTCAATTGACAATGAGAATGGACAGATAGCAATAATATAAAGTATAGATTTAGCTCTACAAACAGCCTCACGCACAATGAAAGGTTGTTATGATATGCTGGCCGTATAGAGTGGGCCCTGTCTAATCCCGATGGCCCCGAATGTGTTAATCCTTTTGGCAACGTTATGATATTTAAAGAGAATTTTAGTTGAAAGGTACAGGGATCCGTCTGTCAGCAGAGACATAATCTTTTCCGTGCTGTGAGGAAGAGTGTGAGAAACAAAATTGAGCTCATCTCAACATCAATTTGAAACAGCTGTCAGCCGTCACGCCAGGATCTGTCGTCCGTCACACGCCACGCAGAGCGCTGCGTGACAGCCGCGCATATGCAGCTTCACGTTGCCCAATCCCGTCAAAAAGGAATGATTTCCAACACACACAGCACACCCACAGCACAGCGCCGGGATAATGGCTCTTCTGGGGCTTTTTCATCATCTGCTTTGGTTCATGATCTGCTTTTTATTGCATGACCATTTTGAATCTTGAATGAGTCTAAAATGTGCGTTGTGTAATAAACTTTATTTATTTATCTAGTTATCTAGTTTTTTTTTTTTTTTTTTTTTAGAAAAGTTTCTTTATCAATAAATATATCAATCAATATTATTATTATTATTAGTAGTAGTATTACCAGTACATGTCACCATACAGACATGTGACCTCTCTCTCCCTCTCTCTCTCTCTTCTCTCTCTCTCTCTCTCTCTCTCTCTCTCTCTCTCTCTCTCTCTCTCTCTCTCTCTCTCTCTCTCTCTCTCTCTCTCTCTCTCCCCCCCCTCCCTCCAGTCCCTAAGGACCCACCTAAGAACTTGACCCTTGGGCAGGTGGAGGTGAACCGCGTGTTCCTGACCTTCGTCCCTCCAGAGGAGCCCAACGGGAACATCAGTGGCTACCGGGTCTACATCTACTGGCAGGGCAAGGTGACCACCATCGACCGCCTCAAGATCACCCAGAACAACAACAGGACCCTGACCGCTGTCATCGAGGGGCTGAAGGGAGGACACAACTACAGCATAAAGGTCAGGGTTCAAGGTTGTTACATTTACATTGAGCCATTTAGCTGACGCTTTTATCCAAAGCGACGTACAGGTTCTGTACAACAAGTCAGCAGGAAAGGAAGGGTACAACTCTGGCAGCTGAGGGTCAGTAAAATTGTTTGTCAAACAGTGTTGAACTTGAGTGCTACAGTCTTGAGTGCATAGTAGTAAAGACATATTAGCATAGTAGGTAGTAATATAGGCAAGGGACATTCCTTAATAGTAAAAGACAGTATGAAGGTTAGTCGTTTTATTTATATTTTCTTTATATTGATGTAGTGGAGGGTAAACCCTACCCTAGACTCACCCACCTCTTGAAGATGATATATTAATCTTTATGATTCAAATTCACTGTATGGTTTATATTAAGTAAAGCCTGACGCAAGTTACATGACCAATAACTCTAATGATCAACTAATAATGAATGAATGAACCCTACTTATATCCATCCCCCTCTCTCTCCCTTTATCTTTATTCTATATCTATTCTTCATGATTGTGTGTGTGTGTGTGTGTGTGTGTGTGTGTGTGTGTGTGTGTGTGTGTGTGTGTGTGTGTGTGTGTGTGTGTGTGTGTGTGTGTGTGTGTGTGTGTGTGTGTGTGTGTGTGTGTGTGTGTGTGTGTGTGTGTGTGTGTGTGTGTGTGTGTGTGTGTGTGTGTGTGTGTGTGTGTGTGTGTGTGTGTGTGTGTGTGTTCAGATTGCAGCAGTAAATGGGGCAGGTGAAAGCCAGCCCAGCTCAGAGGTGCGGATAACGACAGGGATCAAAGGTACATTTCACATGCAGATAGGTGTAGCTACTAGCCAGCAGTTCTGCCTTTCCGCTGCTCTGCTGCTATAGTGATTCCAGAGGAGTTGTTTGGAAAGTCCAGCAGTGTACAGTGTTCAGTCTTCAGCCTCTCCCTGCAGGTGATCAAATATTGAATATTGAACTATAATAATCA
>NC_140182.1:70854200-70954200 GCF_963971535.1 Notolepis coatsorum
CATACATACATACATACATACATACATACATACATACATACATACATACATACATACATACATACATACATACATACATATTACATACATACATACATACATACATACATACATACATACATACATACATACATACATACATACATACATACATACATACATACATACATACATACATACATACATACATACATACATACATACATACATACATACATACATACTGTGACGAGCCTGGTGGTGTTCAGGCTCGTCACGGTTAAAAAACAAACAAATTCAACTGTCCACACAAGTGCAATATCAATCAATAAAGAATATTTATTGATTTAGGGCAGAATATAGTCCGATGGGCAATTAGAATGGTCGTAATACAGTCCGATGTCAAAAACACAAAAACAGGCTCTCGTACAGAAAAAGGATTGTTCAATACTCAGAGTAGTCTTCCACAGTGATGGGCAAGCTACTTGGAAAATGTAGTAAGCTACACTACTAGTTACTCTCGATTAAATATAGCTCAACTACAATGGAAGCTATCCCCAGAGAAATGTAGCAAGCTACACTACAAGAATATGGCAAAAATAGCTAGCTACATCGGCACTACTTTTTTTTTTTACTTCATGATCAAGTTTCCACCAAACAAATAGGCAGGCAAAAAAATGCTCAGTTTGATTGTTTATTATAAAACTGAAACAAGCCCTCTGTCTGGCTTTTTGTTGTTATTGACATCTTCATCAATGCCATCAGCCCTGGAAACATCGAATCCCTCTGCCTCTGCTATTTCGCGCAGACTGGTTCATGTGGTCTGTGTTTTGATTTTCACTTCCTGCTTTGCAGAGCCTTGGAGTGGCATGCCCCGCCCTATCCTGCCTCTGATTGGCCTACCCGTAATGTTTTGGTAACCTTACCCAATCGTGAGTCGTCATACTCATATCTAAACCAACCAACCAATCATAGTGGGTTTTCTCCGGGGAGTTTTTTCCCCACAAATCTTTATTCAGCAGTCCAGTTCTCCGGACAGTAGCGTGTAGCGTTTCCTCACGCTACGTCACTACTTGGGTCTAAAAATAGCTACACTACATAGAGCGCTACTTGGTTCAAAAGTAGCAACGCTACCATCACGCTACTGAGAATTGTAGTTAAGCTATGTAGCGTCGCTACTTGTAGCTAGCTACTGCCCAACACTGGTCTTCCGGTACAGGGTCAGTACACAAGGGGTTTCATTACATTTACATTTTACATTTAGTCATTTAGCTGACGCTTTTATCCAAATCGACTTACAAGTTCTATACGACAAGTCATCAGGAAGGGCACAACTCTATCAGCTGAGTAACAATGTTCATCAAAGTGTTGAATGCTACAGTGTAGGTTAGTTTATTAGGACAAGTGCATGACAGTAAGGTTAGTTAGGGTTATTTTTTTTTATTTTTTTATTTTTTTGCGTCTTTAGTCGACGGCGAAAGATTGGATGTTTTTTCAGCTGTCCTAACTGGGGTAGGTAGTTCATTCCACCATTGTGGGGCAAGGACTGAGAAAAGGAAGGTTCTCCTTGATGACCCTCCTGGAGCTCGGATAGGAGTGGGTCTGGGTCTGGGTTTCTCAGCCAGTCTAGGGTCCAGTACACAATGAACACCTTCTCGCCTTCACCTCTCCTCTCACTACCTCTCACCTCACAAAACTCCGTTAACAACAATCTCTTTCGCTTCGTACTTAGCTCCTACCTTACCTCCTCTCAACTAAACTCTATCTGTCCTAGTGTTTTATGGTATGTGTGTCTGGTGTGTGTGCATGTGGGATGTGGGTGATCTAATGGTGCACAGGTGTGTTCTATCAGTCCTAATCAGCTGCCTAATTGCTTCCACTCCTCCCGTGGCAGTAGTATCTCCCATCCTTCACATATCCATGGGACGGGGGGTTATATCTGCCACAATACATACAAACATACATAAAATATGGATGACAAAATATCCCTGTATCTATACCCAGGATGACACAATATCCCTGTATCTATACCCAGGATAACACAATATCTATACCCAGGATGATACAGTATCCTTGAATCTATTATACCCGGGATAGCAAAGCTACTGTATACATAATACAATATCCCTCTTTGTTTGGGACCCTGACAGAACATCTTGTGACCCAATTGTGGAACTCCAAACCCTTTGAGAACCACTGTGTTAAGAGAAAACACACACCAGTTAGAGCCAGCACGTACTGTATGTGTGAGTATCCTATACATGCGGTACAGGCATTACCTTCACTTCTTGTCCGACTCACGGTTCTGGGTTCTCCAGGTTTAAGTTCCGGGCCACCAACATCCTGGGCCAGCACACGGACTCAGAGTACTCGGAGCATGTCAAAACCACAGGTAAACACCCCCATCTCTGTCTGTCTCAACCCCAAAAATATAAACAAGGACACAGTGTCATAGACGCTAAGCACTCTCGCATACTGTAGATGGAACTGGTCGTATAGAGAATGCCTATCTATGAGCCGCCACTAGGGGCAGAGATAACCGTAAGTGAGTGAGTTTTTTCTTTTTTTGGTGTGAAAGCTTGGGGCCAGCTTATATCTCACCCTCTAATTGCGCCGCAGTACCATCTTGTTTGAAAATCCTGGGGGAAGCCCTGTTGTCTATGAAGCGTTTCATATCTGAAAGGACAACAAAGGAGGCTGTATCTTTGTTTAACACTCGTCCATCTGTCCCCTAGCGGAGGGCGTCTTGACGAGGGACGAGCAGATCATTCTCGGTGTCCTCCTCTCGTTCTTCCTGGCCGTGTTGCTAATCACCATCATCTGTGTCTCAGTCAAGTAAGACCCCTTTAACACGTTTACCCATTCACCCAAGCCCCTGTGTGTCGAGTTAGCGCCACGACTCACTGAGGGATTGACGTTTTCCCTTATGAATGACAGGGTCCATCAGCGGCAGAAGGAGGGCGGGACCTACTCTCCCCGAGAGGCTGAGATCATTGAAACCAAATATAAACTGGACCAGCTCATCGCTGTGGCTGACCTGGAGCTGAAAGAGGAGAAGCTCAATCGGTCAGTCTGCCTGGATAGCTGAGTCGTATATACTGTATATGGGTTTACCTGTGTGATACATACTGTATATGGGTTTACCTGTGTGATACATACTGTATATGGGTTTACCTGTGTGATACATACTGTATATGGGTTTACCTCGTATATACTGTATATGGGTTTACCTGTGGGATACATCCTCAACAGGTGTTTGGCTGTTTAAGCTGCTCAAACACTGTGTCCCTCTGGTTAGATCAGGGTTAGTCTACATGTCACTTCCTCTCTGCTCTTTTCTGTCGAGTCCAGCATCTTTATGTATTAGGCACTAAGGCTACATTCAGACTGCAGACGAAAGTGGCCCAAATCTGATTTCTTTGCTCATTATGTGACTCCGATCCAGTGTTAATTTTGTCAACGAAAATTATTACTAAATATGGTCGTCAACGAAGCTTTTTCCCCTGACTAAATCTAGACTAAAACAAAAAAGACAAAATCGAGACTAAAACTGAAAAATAAATGAAGGTGACTTAATATGATGAAAACGAAAAAGGAGCATTTGACACATGACTAAGACTAAAATTATTGGTTTGATTATGTCTTATGGTGTATATATGTGGAGCACTTCTATGCTCTATATGTATATATATATATTCTTTTTGTACAACCAGGGGTCATGTCTGCTTCACATGGGCTGTGGAAATGTTTGGTTCACTTTACTGTTTTTGTTATTTTATGACTGGTGAGGGTCTTTAACTGTTTACATCTTTAACTCATTACGTTATGGGGGGAGTGGGGAGATAAATAAATAAAGATGACTAAATATGATGAAAGCGAAAAAGGAGCATTTGACACATGACTAAGACTAAAACTAAAATTAAAATAGCTGCCAAAATTAACACTGCTCCCATCTGAACAGTGTGAACAGCACAAATCACATGGAATCTGATCTTTTCAATTCTGATTTGGGCCACTTTCATATGTGGTCCTAAATCGGATGCAGGTCTGATTTTTTTTGCAATGTGACCTCAGTCTGAACAGTCATGTGACTTTCATGTAAAAAATCTGATCTGAGCAATAAATCCGAATTGAGCACTAAGGCTTGCAGTGTGAACGTAGCTGAGTACAGTAGCTTCACAGAATGACACTCAAACACGCTTAGCATCTTTCTTATTGAACCCTTGAGACAAAGAACCATACAACTCCGTTTTGAATATGCACCACTGTGAAGGAAGGGTGTGCTGCATTTACAACACAAGACAAAACGAGAGCGGCGCGGCACGCGGCACAATCATCGTTTTATCCCGATTATCTTGTTTTCATGATCGTGGGAAGCCAAAATCATAATTGAAACTCGATCAATTGCCCAACCCTACATAACAGTATAACGTTATTTTGTCTCAAAGATTTAAATACACAGTACCTTGTATCTATAGAGTACCCAGTTCTTGCTCTGCCCCCCTCACATACCTGTAGTATATCTTGTGATCTGTTTGCTATGCCTGCTCTTTGCCTCAGTTAATACTCACTCACTCACACAGACTGTCTAGCTGAGCACATGAAGCGCTGACTGGGCTTTGCTTTTCTCTCACTCACCACTGTCTCCCTCCAGGTACTCCTCTTTCTTCTTTAGACGGAAGGAGATATTTGTAATCCAGTAAGTCAGGAGTTGGTTTTGTCTGTCTGTGTGTAGCTCCATCCTACCTGTGTGCCGTCTGAGTGTGTGTGTGTGTGTGTGTGTGTGTGTGTGTGTGTGTGTGTGTGTGTGTGTGTGTGTGTGTGTGTGTGTGTGTGTGTGTGTGTGTGTGTGTGTGTGTGTGTGTGTGTGTGTGTGTGTGTGTGTGTGTGTGTGTGTGTGTGTGTGTGTGTGTGTGTGTGTGTGTGTGTGTGTGTGTGTGTGTGTGTGTGTGTCGCAGTAAAAACCCACAAATCACATCCATCTCAAACGCATGGTTTCACGTCACCTCCATCTGTGTTGTTTGTTGCTGTGTAGTGACAGTTCCTCATTGGGGTCAAGGAATCTATAAGAAAAGGAAGGGTGATTGTGTCATCGACCACACCGAAGTGTGGAAATGTTAAGTTTGGCCGACATTGAGTTGAATGGGATCAGCCGTCTCCTTGTTTATGATCCGTCGTTTAAACAGGTTATTACCTCGGATGTCAGAATCATCTGCAATTTGTTGCATTGTTAACTAGCTACTATTTGATATATTGGTTGATGTATATTTCCTCGAATAGCTGGTATATTTTGCTTCTCCATGCATCTCCCATAGGCTTCAATACTAGAACTGACACCAAAGTCTGGCACCAAGCAGAGCATATAACGCTGGTATTCTGACGTGATGACCCTTCCTTCTTTTATAGTTACCTTGATTGGGGTGTGTGTGTGTGTGTGTGTGTGTGTGTGTGTGTGTGTGTGTGTGTGTGTGTGTGGACAGAATGCTCAGAGTAGTGAAAAGAAAAACCAGACGTTAAAAATAAATGTTATATTCACATAAAACTCACACATCTCATAAGACAATGCAACAGAAAGTTGTTTTCTGTTTAGTTTGTTTGTTGTTTTCATTTTTCTAAGTCGAGGGATTTGCCCTTAAGCAACTGCAAAGAGATTAAATGAACGGATTCTCAACAGGCTACGTTTTACTTTCAAACGGATGCTTCCTGAAATATGATGCAATGGTTTGCTGCCTCTTTTTCATCTTGTAGCAGTGACCAAATGCAGGACAGCAGGTAGATTTTTCAGGACAGTAAAGTAAAACTGAATACAATATGCAAGAATAAAGGTTTATATAATATACAAATCATTTGATCTGATTATAAGCATGTATATGAATAATGAAATGATTATTTATGTATATGTATACCAGTTTATTATTATCTGAGGATAGGTACGTGTCGAACAATCCATATCGGACTAGAGGTCCGTACGGGTAGGGGGGGAAATCGGATATCAGTATCGGCCTCAATAAACCATATCAGTGAATCTTCACTTGAGCTGGAGGGAATCGTTTAAACAGTTATCGCTTGTTTAATCACTTGTTTAATCTGGCCTACGGTGTGTTCCATGCCCTCCCTCGCTGAGAGACTGCAGATGCTCCTCTGCTGCAAGCCTGTTAATGTGTGTACCCCCTCGCTGTTCATCTGAATGCCATTATTGTAATATGGTATCTATGTGCGGGGAAATAACTACTGTAGTGTTTGAGGGAGCCATCTGTAGAAGACCATTTTTGTTGTACTTAAATGATATGTATTGTATGTACACAAGACATTCAAAATGAGGTACACATAGTCCTCATATCCCTCCTAGTTAACACAGTCCTCATATCCCTCCTAGTTAAACACAGTCCTCATATCCCTCCTAGTTACAAATACACATAGTCCTCATATCCCTCCTAGTTACACATACACATAGTCCTCATATCCCTCCTAGTTACAAATACACATAGTCCTCATATCCCTCCTAGTTACAACACAGTCATCATATCCCTCCTAGTTACACACAGTCCTCATATCCCTCCTAGTTACACACAGTCCTCATATCCCTCCTAGTTACTCATACACACAGTCCTCATATCCCTCCTAGTTACTCATACACACAGTCCGTATATCCCTCCTAGTTACACATACACACAGTAATAATAATAATAATAATAATAATAATAATAATAATAATAATAATAATAATAATAATAATAATAATAATAATAATAATAATAATAATAATAATAATAATAATAATAATAATAATAATAATAATAATAATAATAATAATAATAATAATAATAATAATAAATAATAAACTGTATTTGTATAGCACCTTTCATACAGAAACTGCAGCTCAAGGTGCTTCACAACAGAAAAAAGACACATAAAGTGCAGACATATAAAATCATAGTTTTTTACAGTTACGTTTACGTTTAAACAGTTATCGCTTGTTTAATCACTTGTTTAATCTGGCCTACGGTGTGTTCCATGCCCTCCCTCGCTGAGAGACTGCAGATGCTCCTCTGCTGCAAGCCTGTTAATGTGTGTACCCCCTCGCTGTTCATCTGAATGCCATTATTGTAATATGGTATCTATGTGCGGGGAAATAACTACTGTAGTGTTTGAGGGAGCCATCTGTAGAAGACCATTTTTGTTGTACTTAAATGATATGTATTGTATGTACACAAGACATTCAAAATGAGGTACACATAGTCCTCATATCCCTCCTAGTTAACACAGTCCTCATATCCCTCCTAGTTAAACACAGTCCTCATATCCCTCCTAGTTACAAATACACATAGTCCTCATATCCCTCCTAGTTACACATACACATAGTCCTCATATCCCTCCTAGTTACAAATACACATAGTCCTCATATCCCTCCTAGTTACAAATACACATAGTCATCATATCCCTCCTAGTTACACATACACATAGTCATCATATCCCTCCTAGTTACACATACACATAGTCCTCATATCCCTCCTAGTTACACATACACATAGTCCTCATATCCCTCCTAGTTACACATACACATAGTCCTCATATCCCTCCTAGTTACACATACACATAGTCATCATATCCCAGTTACACACAGTCCTCATATCCCTCCTAGTTACACACAGTCCTCATATCCCTCCTAGTTACACACAGTCCTCATATCCCTCCTAGTTACTCATACACATAGTCCTCATATCCCTCCTAGTTACACATATACACAGTCCTCATATCCCTCCTAGTTACACATACACATAGTCCTCATATCCCTCCTAGTTACACATACACATAGTCATCATATCCCTCCTAGTTACACATACACATAGTCCTCATATCCCTCCTAGTTACACATACACATAGTCCTCATATCCCTCCTAGTTACACATACACATAGTCCTCATATCCCTCCTAGTTACACATACACATAGTCATCATATCCCAGTTACACACAGTCATCATATCCCTCCTAGTTACACACAGTCCTCATATCCCTCCTAGTTACACACAGTCCTCATATCCCTCCTAGTTACTCATACACACAGTCCTCATATCCCTCCTAGTTACTCATACACACAGTCCGTATATCCCTCCTAGTTACACATACACACAGTAATAATAATAATAATAATAATAATAATAATAATAATAATAATAATAATAATAATAATAATAATAATAATAATAATAATAATAATAATAATAATAATAATAATAATAATAATAATAATAATAATAATAATAATAATAATAATAATAATAATAATAATAAATAATAAACTGTATTTGTATAGCACCTTTCATACAGAAACTGCAGCTCAAGGTGCTTCACAACAGAAAAAAGACACATAAAGTGCAGACATATAAAATCATAGTTTTTTACATTAGGATCTAACATCCCAACAGGCCACCTTGTTTATGGTTTGATTCAGTTTTAAATAGACAATAATAAAAAGAGTAAGATAAAATAGACAGAGTAAAATAGTGCAATAAAATTGTAGAATAGAATAGATAAAACAATATATATATTTTACAGTGCAATAAAATAGTTCTGGATTAAATCAACAGATACCCACACAGTTTAATACCTGACAGTTTTGAACCTGTAATAAAAAGCAATAGACAGAGTAAAATAATACAGTGCAATAATAGAATAGTAGAATAGAATAGATAGTAAAATTATGCAATAGAATGGACAGAGTAAAATAGTGCTACAGTACAATCAACGGCAGGGTGTATTAGAAGGCTATGGTGAAGAGGTACGTTTTTAGCTTATTTTTTTAAAATATTAAGAGATCTAGCTTCCCTAATGTCCATAGGTAGTGTGTTCCATAACTTTGGTGCATAGTTTGCAAAGGCTGCATCCCCGATTTTCCTTAGACTATGGCTTGGAACCTTCAATAGACCAGTAGTAGATGATCGCAATGTTCTAGGAGGCACATAGTTGACTAGAGAATTTTGCAATGTAGCTTGGTCCTGTTCCATTTAGTGCTTTGTATATAAGGAGGAGGACCTTGAAATCAATTCTAAATATTACCGGAAGCCAGTGTAGGTTAGCTAATACAGGACTGATGTGGTCTCTCCTCTTGGTTCTAGTTAGTAGCCTAGCTGCCGAGTTTTGAATGAGTTGGAGTCGTTCTGTGTTTTTTTTTGGGAGGCCAGTGAGGAGTGCATTACAGTAGTCAAGTCGGCTTGAGATAAAGGCATGGATCAGTTTTTCAGCATCTTTTTGATTTATAAACGGCCGTACCTTAGCTATGTTTCTAAGGTGGAAAAATGATGTTTTTGTCACCTTGTTGATGTGTGATTTAAAGCTTAGGTCTGAGTCTATTATAACACCAAGACTTGTAACTTCGGGTTTGATCCAAGGAGTAAGTTGCCCCATATTGCTCTGTAACATTTCTCTTTTTGTTATAGGACCGACTAGTAGGATTTCAGTTTTGCCCTCATTTAATTTTAGGAAGTTGTTTGTCATCCATTTGTTTATTGCTAAGAGACAGCCGGAAATGGAGTTTATAGCTGTGTGATCATTTGGTTCAGCGGAGATGTACAATTGTGTGTCATCTGCGTAACTATGGAAACATACATTGTGCTTTCTAATGATGTCTCCGAGTGGCAGCATGTATAGTGAGAATAATAATGGACCAAGGCAGCTCCCCTGTGGAACTCCGAAGTAGGTGTCATGTTTCTCAGAAGAATGATCTCCAAGCCTGACGTAATATTTTCTCCCTTTGATTATGTTCTGAACCAGTTTAATACAGTCAGAAAGACCAACTAACTTTTCTAGACGATTTATTAGGATATGATGGCCGATCGTGTCAAACGCTGTGCTTAGATCTAATAGGACGAGAATTGAGACTTTGTTTGCATCAGAATTTATTCTGAGGTCACTAATTATTTTTGTAAGAGCAGTTTCAGTGTTATGGTGCGTTCTGAAGCCTGATTGAAATTCCTCCATGATGTTGTTTTCTTTGAGAAAGGAGTTTATTTGTATTGAGAAATTTTTTTCAAGTATCTTGCTGATGAATGGGAGGTTGGATATTGGCCTATAGTTGGTTAGTACATTACTGTCTAGTTTGGGTTTCTTTAGTAAGGGTCTTACGACAGCTGTTTTGAATGCGTCTGGGAAAATACCTGTCAGAAGCGATGTATTTATAATATTTAGGACATGACTTGCAATACTCTAAAATATTTGCTTAAAAAATGCTGTGGGTATAGGGTCAATACATGAAGTGGAGGAGTTACATTCCATGACAGTTTTGTAAAGCTCAGTTGATGTAATGCAAGCACATTTTCCTATGGTTACTTTTTCGCAGGGTTTGCTGATGGTGTCCATGTTTGTATCAGGACTAATGCTGGCTCTAATTGAAGTTATTTTGTTATTGAAGAATAATGCTAGTTCTTCACATTTTGATGCAGATGACTGTGGAGGGGTGGGGGCAGTGTTGAGTAGCTGGTCGATGGCTGAGAATAATATTCTAGAGTTTCCAACATTCTCTGTGATAATCAGTGATGCCACAGATTACTTGTAAAAGTAATCTGATTACTGATTACTGATTACTCCTTTAAAAAGTAATCTAAGTTACTTTACTGATTACTTGATTATCAGAGTAACTTAGTTACTTTGAAAGTAACTACTGTAGGTTACGAAGTCGTCGTCGTTCCCCCAACATTTTTTTTAAACGCTTTATTGAAAGTGCATAAATTGTTTTTAACTTGTTTCTCTGCACATAACGTAAATTGTTAAACTAGTGCTTCAGCTTCTGTACCATCAAGTATGGTAAAGCAACAGTCTATGATGCTCACAGCATTAGAGCAGCCAGCCAGTGGTTTTACAAAACCAGTGTATCACATCTAACAAATGCAGGCTGAACTATTCAATTATATCAACTGTAACTATTAAATTGTTTTTATAAATGTCTCTCTATAAACATACAATCAGTCTCTCTTTAACATGTAAATTAACTGTAAATCTAGCAAATAAGAGCTTTTGCTCTGCCACCATCAAATATACATTAATCAAAAGGGAAAGAAACAATCTCTCTCTTTTGCTGTTTGGCTGGCCTCAGAGTCCTCCTGTACCTAGTCGAAGCGTCGGCTAGTGTTGTGATTCCAGATGCTTTCAATGCAATTGGATGTGCTGTTTTTAGCGGTAGACAGTATTTTGTCTCCTCCGCATATGAATGTTTTTTTCACCCGGCTTAGCTGACACAAACGTGAAGTAGTGACTGAGGCTACGTTTAGACGAGCGTTTTGGGGTGGAATTCTCCCTGCAGACGAGGCTGTAACGACGGAGCCCTGCTGTCACACGATTGGCGCATATGTCACATGACGTGCTGTGCTCTGCCTCTGATTCGCAGACTGTGGATGGGGAATGTGATTGGACCAAAGCAGAGTCACTCACAGACAGAGGGTCCTGTCACGCCGCGGGACACATTGTGTATTTAACCCTTTCACTGCCACACGACGTCACTCCCAAATAAGAAAAACAGCTCAAAATGTATTTTTGACTGCCGAAAACGAAATAAAATACTGCATTCCGCCTGCATTATGAATTTATGATGAGATAGTAACGAAATAGTAACGCACAGCCACTTGGACAAGTAACTGCAATCAGATTACTGGCTTTTAAAGATTAACGCGTTAGATTACTATTTTCGGGGAAAAGTAATCAGATTACAGTTCAGCTTTGAGCTCAATAGCAAGATATTCAAATGATGTAAATTCACCCATGTCAATGTCATTACATACAAACGATGTAGATAAAATAGCGGCAAGCCCTCCCCCTTTTCTATTTTGTCTGACCGATTGATAATACTTGTAATTTGTATATACCTATATCCCTCCTAGTTACACATACACACAGTCCGCATATCCCTCCTAGTTACACACAGTCCTCATATCCCTCCTAGTTACACACAGTCCTCATATCCCTCCTAGTTACACACAGTCCTCATATCCCTCCTAGTTACACACAGTCCTCATATCCCTCCTAGTTACACACAGTCCTCATATCCCTCCTAGTTACACACAGTCCTCATATCCCTCCTAGTTACACATACTGTATACACAGTCCTCATATCCCTCCTAGTTACACACAGTCCTCATATCCCTCCTAGTTACACACAGTCCTCATATCCCTCCTAGTTACACACAGTCCTCATATCCCTCCTAGTTACACATACACACAGTCCTCATATCCCTCCTAGTTACACACAGTCCTCTTATCCCTCCTAGTTACATACATACACACAGTCCCCCACGCATATGCATTTCATGAGAGAGGTCAGAGCGCAGGGTCGCCTGCAGTGCAGCACCCCTGGAGCAGTTTTGGGGTTCTGTGCCTTGCTCAAGGGCACTTAGGCAGGATGGTGGGCACTGTAGATGTAATACCAGCCACCCTCCTGTCGGTTACTGGCCGGCCTCTTTACCTCTAGGCCATCCTGCCTCCCCTTTAGGTACTAGGAGCGTGATCCCACAATAAGGAGTGTGATCCCAGAATAAGGAGTGTGATATAAAGAGTGTGATCCCAGAATAAGGAGTGTGATATAAAGAGTGTGATCCCAGAATAAGGAGTGTGATATAAAGAGTGTGATCCCAGAATAAGGAGTGTGATATAAAGAGTGTGATCCCACAATAAGGAGCGTGATATAAAGAGTGTGATCCCAGAATAAGGAGCGTGATATAAAGAGTGTGATCCCACAATAAGGAGCGTGATATAAGGAGTGTGATCCCACAATAAGGAGTGTGATCCCACAATAAGGAGCGTAATATAATGAGTGTGATCCCACAATAAGGAGTGTGATATAAGGAGTGTGATCCCACAATAAGGAGTGTGATCCCAGAATAAGGAATGTGATATAAAGAGTGTGATCCCAGAATAAGGAGTGTGATATAAAGAGTGTGATCCCAGAATAAGGAGTGTGATATAAAGAGTGTGATCCCAGAATAAGGAGTGTGATATAAAGAGTGTGATCCCAGAATAAGGAGTGTGATATAAAGAGTGTGATCCCAGAATAAGGAGCGTGATATAAAGAGTGTGATCCCAGAATAAGGAGCGTGATATAAAGAGTGTGATCCCACAATAAGGAGCGTGATATAAAGAGTGTGATCCCAGAATAAGGAGGATAGTGAAGGAAAAAAGGCTGGCATCCTTTACTTACTCAGACACAACATGGAACCGCCTTTAATGAGGACCAATTTAGCCGTCATGGATATAAATAATGCATGGTGGGCTCAGTTGTGATTATTATACAGTTGATGTGTTTATTATCATGTTGTGGTTTCAGTTTGCTCTGGCTGTGTGAACGCTATGATGGAGGATTCTCATGCTTTATATTTGCTGTCTATTTTTTTCTTCTTTAATTTTTTTTGTCCAGGCTTCTCAGTTACAGAAAGTCGCTCAAGTAAGTCCTCCAATATTTAGAGTGATTATGTAACTACAGCTTAGTGTTATCTTCCTCAGCTTGGCATGTAATATAGGGTACCCCTAGTTACATTTAGATTCTCTCTCTCTCTCTCCTCTCTCTCTCTCTCTCTCTCTCTCTCTCTCTCTCTCTCTCTCTCTCTCTCTCTCTCTCTCTCTCTCTCTCTCTCTCTCTCTCTCTCTCTCTCAGGCCTATTAATAAGAAGTCTTTCCTGCAGCATGTTGAGGATCTGTGTGCCAACGACAACGCCAGTTCCAGGAGGAGTTCTCTGTAAGCAGTGTGTGTGTGTGTGTGTGTGTGTGTGTGTGTGTGTGTGTGTGTGTGTGTGTGTGTGTGTGTGTGTGTGTGTGTGTGTGTGTGTGTGTGTGTGTGTGTGTGTGTGTGTGTGTGTGTGTGTGTGTGTGTGTGTGTGTTGTGTGTGCGTGCGTGCACATGGTGTGTGCGTGCACATGTGTCTGTGTGTATATGTGTATGCACGCATGTGTGTGCCTGTGTGTGTGTGTACTGACCGTGTTAACCCTCTCCTCTCCAGGAGCTTCCTAAACTGCTACAGGATCTAGCTACTGCAGACGCTGACCTGCCCTGGAACAGATCTAAGAACCGCTTCACCAACATCAAGCCCTGTAAGAGAAGCTTGTCTTAATCTAGAACATCAAGCCTGTAAGAGAAGCTTGTCTTAATCTAGAACATCAAGCCCTGTAAGAGAAGCTCGTCTTAATCTAGAACATCAAGCCCTGTAAGAGAAGCTTGTCTTAATCTAGAACATCAAGCCCTGTAAGAGAAGCTTGTCTTAATCTAGAACATCAAACCCTGTAAGAGAAGTCTTGTCTTAATCTAGAACATCAAGCCCTGTAAGAGAAGCTCGTCTTAATCTAGATTTCTAGAACATCAAGCCGTCTTAATCTAGATTACATCAAGCCCTGTAAAAGAAGCTTGTCTTAATCTAGAACATCAAGCCCTGTAAGAGAAGCTTGTCTTAATCTAGAACAATCACTCACATTAAACATAAGCCCTGTAAGAGAATCTTGTCTTAATCTAGAACAATCACTCACATTAAACATCAAGCCCTGTAAAAGAAGCTCATCTTAATCTAGAACAATCACTCACATTAAAGATAAACTCATCTTAATCTAGAACAATCACTCACATTAAAGATAAACTCATCTTAATCTAGAACAATCACTCACATTAAACATCAAGCCCGAAGCTTGTCTTAATTTAGAACAATCACTCACATTAAAGGTGGGGTAGGCGATTTTTGAGATATGAGCCAGAGTGAGTTTACCTGTCCAGCAGAAATAGAACAGACTAAATAAATATTGCAATTATGATTTCGCACAGACTCAGAGAGGCACCAGTAGCTTCAAACTGGATTTTCTTTTTTTCTCTGATAAAAAGATATTTTGCAGTCTGTGATCAGCAGGTGGTTTTTGCATTTGGGGAACATTTTGACGAGGAGGACCTTGGAAACACCACCTGGGCAGGCCAAGCTAATCTGTTAGGATTCAAGCCACCCTGACATTTTGAAGTGGCTGATTAGAGGGCCTTACAGTCACAGAGACTGGATCTTTTTCTCACCATCCGTCGGGATGTAAAGAGGATTTCACCAAGTATTACCAAAAACAGTTCTGAAAAAATTTGTCTGCCCCACCTTTAACCCTTTGTAGTGTGGTAGTGAAAGGTTAACCGTCTGTAGTTGTGGTAGTGAAAGGGTTAACCTTATGTAGTGTGGTAGTGAAATGTTAACCTTCTGTAGTGTGGTAGTGAAAGGTAGGGCTGTACCGAATGCTTCGAAGCTTCGATCATAATGTTGACATTCAAATTCTAAATCAACATTCAAATTTTAAAAGGGGACCTGCATTGCTATTCCTAGCACTATTTGGGCAACTTTACACAATTCCTGGGAGTCTATGGAAGACATCTGTAAGGTTTATTTAAAAAAAATCATTGTTTTATATTTCTAATGGAGTACTCAAACGCATCATTTTCCAGCCTCAAGATTTCAGCCTGTTATTGGCCTGGCTCCGCCCATAAGCACTTTCAGTGGCAGTCATCCACACAGTCTGCGAGTGGCAGAGAGAGAGAGAGAGAGAGAGAGAGAGAGAGAGAGAGAGAGAGAGAGAGAGAGAGAGAGAGAGAGAGAGAGAGAGAGAGAGAGAGAGAGAGAGAGAGAGAGAGAGAGAGAGAGAGAGAGAGAGAGAGAGAGAGAGAGAGAGAGAGCTGTGTGGGCGCTCTGCGTGCGGGTCCCCTTCTCTCTCTCCCTCTCCCTTTCGGGGGGGTCTGCAGCTTGTGCTCCCGAATGGGGGGGGGGGGGACCTGCACACGGAGTGTTTGCACGGTGGTCTCTCTCTCTTTCTCTCGATTCGGGAGCAGCTGTAGCGCGCGGTACAGTGTGTATGTGTGCTCTGTCGCAAGGGTCTATCTGATTCTCTCTCTCTCTCTCACTCACTCTGTCAAACCCCGTTTGGTGCGCTACAACCACAGAGCCAATCGGATCACTATCCGCTCCATCCTCGCCTCATTACGTCAGAATGACCTAATTAAATCGAGCAGGAAATGGTCTGAGCTGAATGAGAGCAATCCGCCAATATGGTATTTAGACACAAAAACACATTGATACTAACTCCTATTACTATAATACAATGCTAGAGACTCAAAAAAGACATTTATAATGCATGTCACCTTTAAATGTTTAATAAAAACTTTTTTTTCTTTTTTGTCTATTCAATCTGTTTAAACCAATGGGGGTTTTCTTCACAGTTGCAGTTAAAGATTAGGCTACACTAATATTATAATATTATACTATAAGACGTCACCCACAGTAAATTTCGCAGAGTAAATTTTACTCAAACTGAGTCCATTTGAGCCCAAGTGAGTAAAATTTTACTCAGTTTGAGTCAAATGTACTCAGTTTGAGTAATATTTACTCAGCGAAATTTACTTTCATACCAACCGTGCCCTTATTGGATTAGTTATGTTGACGAAACTGATGAGTTATATTCATTAAAGCAAGTTTATTTAATAAAAGAAAAATACTCATTTAATCAGATTAATCACCTTATTCAAATTGAGGATTTAGTTCTAAATTTTTTTTTTTTTTTTTTTTTATGAAGTAAATTTTTTTATAGACATTCGAAGCTTCGTTCGAATACTTCAATCGAAGCTTCGAATGTTAAAAAATGACATTCGGTACAGCCCTAGTGAAAGCTTAACCGTCTGTAGTGTGGTAGTGAAAGGGTCAACCTTCTTTAGTGTGGTAGTGAAATGGTTAACCTTCTGTAGTATGGTAGTGTTAACCATTTGTAGTGTGGTAGTGAAAGGTTAACCGTATGTAGTGTGGTAGTGAAAGGTTAACCGTCTGTAGTGTCAGTGTGGTAGTGAAAGGTTAGCCTTCTTTAGTGTGGTAGTGAAAGGTTAACCTTCTTTAGTGTGGTAGTGAAAGGTTAACCTTCTTTAGTGTGGTAGTGAAAGGGTTAACCATTGTAGTGTGGTAGTGAAAGGTTAACCGTCTGAATTGTGGTAGTGAAAGGGTTAACCTTCTGTAGTGTGGTAGTGAAAGGGTTAACCTTATGTAGTGTGGTAGTGAAAGGGTTAACCTTATTTAGTGTGGTAGTGAAAGGGTTAACCTTCTGTAGTGTGGTAGTGAAAGCGTTAACCCTTTGCAGTGTGGTAGTGTATATTGTGTGTTATATATTGTGTCCTATATTTTTTACTTTTGTTGTTTATATTGTCTATATCTTCTTTTATATATACACTGTGGGAATGGGGGAACGCAATTTCAACTTTCTGTACAGTATATGTCTTGCACAAATAGAACATTTACAATAAAGTTTACTTTGACTTTGACTAATGAGGAAAGGGTTAATCTATGATACACTTGCCTTGATCTGATTATTAACAGCGTTGATAATTATTCTGTGAAATGTCACTCAGTGGGTAAATGTAAGTTATCTCTGTACAGCTGTCTAACTAGTCATAAACATGCATAGCAGACAGAGGCTGAACCCATTGCATCAACTGACTGCTACTGTGCACTGAAAGTAGAAAACATAAGGAACACTTGCTGTTTCTATTGAATTAACTGATTAGGTGATGGATGCTTTGATCTCTCATCCCACCTATTAAATCAACTATAGTCGTGATGGAGACATGTAGATGAAGTGGAGGAGACTAAAGCTAAGGATGAGACAGCTGAGTCACGGTTACAGCCCTTAAGCCCTAAACGTTTGAGAAGGAGAATCCATTTGAATCCCCAGACCTGCCGGGTAATCTGGATCGAGGAAGCAAGGCTTCAAAGAATGGAATAGGGCCGCAGCGCCACTATGATGACGCACCAGCATCACAGTGAAAGCTTGGGGCACCAGCATCACAGTGAAAGCTTGGGGCACCAGCATCACAGTGAAAGCTTGGGGCACCAGCATCACAGTGAAAGCTTGGGGCCAGTTTAGAAACAGACACATCATTGTCTAATACGTGATTGCTCGGTCCTCTGTTCCTCTGTTCCACTGTGCCTGTGTTTTCATATTCAGCGTTAAACTATTGTGCAGCCTTATACACTGTACTTAAATACAGTGTTTGCTATTTTATTGAAATTGTGTTTTTAAGTTGGAGGAAATTACAGCAAATGGCTTTCTTTATTGCAATTTTCTTTGGCCCTAGTTGTGACTCAGCACTATCTTGTTTGAAAACCCTGCGGAAAGCCCTTGAGCAAGGCACTTAACCGCTGACTGCTCCAGTGGAGCTGCTCCGTGGCCAGCAGTAGCTCTCAACCTGTCGAGTTGAAACGTTGCCTCCACTGGGAGATGTACAGTATGTTCCTTTGCTTCAGTCTCATCTCCTAGCCTAACAACAGGTTGGATGTGCATACTGCTACTCTGCTGGGCTTTATACAGGGCGGCTCCCAGCTGTGAGCATGTGCAGAAAAATAAGCCACCTGTCTCATCAATTGTCAGTCAGCTAATCTCAAGCCTTGAGATAGGTCAATTGGTGAAGCAAGTGGCTGCCAATGCCGAAAGTAACGAGGTGTCCCAGGTGTGCTCTATTGTGTCAGCTTTCTTTGAAAAGGGCTTCTTTTCAGTTTCATTGTGTTCATGAACTGGTGAAGGAAAGGACTGGTGGGGCTTTGTGTTCCACGGTTTGGCATTCTGTAGGTACTTTCTGTTAACAAAAGATCGGAAACTTAGCCTCTTGTTGATTCCCCGCTTACGTTGGTAAAAGGGAAAAGGTTTTGGGAAGTTTTGTGATTTCTTTGTATTTTGGCCAGCCATGTTGGCTTATGCACCGGCATTTCGGGTGGAGGAATAGAGAGTTTTATGGAGGAGGTTGTTGCTCCAGCCTCTGTAGCCTGCAGCCCCAGAGAAGGGTTAGGCTTCGGCCAAGGTGAGCCCTCAGTCGATGGGTGTACAGTTGTCAGTTGCAATCAAAAGTATTCAACCCCCATTGCATATTGGGGTTTTTGGCAAACATTTAAAATTGTCAGCTGTTTGCAATAAACAAGAACAGTTGAAATAGTTAAATGAAATGAAAATTACCATGTTTTTTATCAAAATTCAACACAAAATGCTACCTTTAATCACTACTGCAGTCTCAAAATTATTCAACCCCCTGTCTCAAAATTATTTCAAGGACAATTAGTTCAAGTGTGCTTGAGATAGAACATTATAAATACTTGGACTGGCTAAGGGTTTGTTGAGAGTGACGTTTGATATGTTAGAAATAGTCAAGTCAAAATAATTGTCCAAAAAGTTCAGAGAAGAGATAATTGCCTTGCACAAACAAGGAAAATTATACAAAAATATAGGAAAAGCACAGAATGTTCCTAGAAATACAGTTGGAAGCATAGTTCACAAGTTCAGAGTTAAAGGAACAGTGGCTAGTGGCTACACTACCTGGACATGGCAGAAAGAGGAAGCTATCAGCGGCTGGTACCAGATTCCTGAAGAGGCAAGTGGTCAAAAACCCTCGAGTGACTGCAAAGGACCTGCAGCGAGAGTTGGTGGCAGCAGGCACTGAGGTTTCAGTTTGCACAGTAAGGCGCATACTAAACACTGAAGGGTTCCATACCCGGACTCCAAGACGTACACCACTACTGACCCAAAAGCACAAGAAAAGTCATCTCCAATATGCTCAAAACAATATAAATAAGCCACAGAAGATTTGGAGTTCTGTTCTATGGAGCGATGAAACAAAACTGGAACTCTTTGGGCCTATGGATCAGCGGTATGTCTGGAGGAAGAAGAATGAAGCATATGCTGAAAAGAACACCCTGCCTACAGTGAAGCATGGTGGTGGCTCATTGATGCTCTGGGGCTGCTTTGCTGCCTCTGGCACTGGAAACCTGCAGCGTGTGGAGGGCATCATGGATTCAGTCAAGTATCAGGAAATCACAGGAGGAAACGTCATGCCGTCTGTGATGAAGCTGAAGCTTGGGCGTCATTGGACCTTCCAACAGGACAATGATCCCAAGCATACCTCAAAGTCCACCAAGGCTTGGTTTCAGAAGAAGAAATGGAAGATTTTAGAGTGGCCATCACAGTCACCTGACTTGAACCCCATAGAGAATCTCTGGTGGGATTTGAAGAAGGCAGTTGCAAAATGCACACCAAAGAATATCACTGAACTGGAGGCCATTGCCCACGAGGAATGGGCTAAGATTCCTCAGGAACGCTGTCAGAAGCTAGTGTCTGGCTATGCATCACGTTTGCAGCAGGTTATGACAGCAAAAGGGTGCTCTACTAAGTACTGAAGATGCTTGTCATGAAAGGGTTGAATAATTTCGAGACTGCAGTAGTCATTAAAAGTAGCATTTTGTGTTTAATTTGGATAACAACCCTTGTAATATTAGTTTCATTAAACAACTTAAACAGTTCTTGTGTAATTTGTTTATTGTAAACAGTTGGGAAATTGTATATTTAGCCAATAAACCTAATGTGCAATGGGAGTTGAATAATTTTGATTGCAACTGTACGTGGGAGAGAGCCATTCGTCTCATCAATCCTTCTACCACTATATTGTGAACTGAATGTGCAATACTGTTACTCTGTCACCCGTGCCTTATTTTATTTAGGCCATGTCCACACGAATCCAGATATTTTTCAAAGCGCACATTTTCTTCCACGTTTGGGACTTTCATCCACACGTAAACGGTGTTTTCAGAAACATAAACAGAGATTTTCGAAAACACATTTTAAAGTGAAGATCTTCCAAAATATCTGTTCAGTGGATCCGTGTAGCCACTGTAAACGCATAGATTAGATAAACGATGACGTCACAGCTCACTACCCATGCTCAGACTGTTGTTCTATGGCAATCGGCGCCCGTAGCCTTGAAGCGCATGAAGGTGATAAGTAGGGCTGCAACGATTAGTCGACATAATCGACGACGTCGATTATAAAAAATCGTCGACGAGAAATTGTTGCATCGATTAGTCATTAAAAAAAAATAAAAAATATTTAATTTTTTTTTTTTTTTTTTTTTGCACTACCTATCTTTGTGAGAGTGGCTTCTCAGGGTTCCAGACAACATCATAACATGATGATCCCATAGCAAATTTTGGACATTGAAAACATTGTTCCCCTGCAGGAGATGATGATCAGACTAGACACACAATACATTACACACGCACTCCTCTCACTCACACACAGCGATCAGAGTAAGACACACACATACACACTCCTCTCACTCACACACAGCGATCAGAGTAAGACACACACACATACACACTCCTCTCACTCACACACAGCGATCAGAGTAAGACACACACACATTCACACTCCTCTCTCTCACACACAGCGATCAGAGTAAGACACACACACATTCACACTCCTCTCACTCACACACAGCGATCAGAGTAAGACACACACACATACACACTCCTCTCACTCACACACAGCGATCAGAGTAAGACACACACACATACACACTCCTCTCACTCACACACAGCGATCAGAGTAAGACACACACACATTCACACTCATCTCACTCACACACAGCGATCAGAGTAAGACACACACATACACACTCCTCTCACTCACACACAGCGATCAGAGTAAGACACACACACATTCACACTCCTCTCTCTCACACACAGCGATCAGAGTAAGACACACACATTCACACTCCTCTCACTCACACACAGCGATCAGAGTAAGACACACACACATTCACAAATTACACAGTACACACCTCTCACTCACACAGCGATCAGAGTAAGACACACACACAAATTACACAGTACACACACTCCTCTCACTCACACAGCGATCAGAGTAAGACACACACACAAATTACACAGTACACACACTCCTCTCACTCACACAGCGATCAGAGTAAGACACACACACATACACACACACACGGACTCCTCTCACACACAGCAAACAAAAGTTATTTAAAGTACACTTCCACTTTAATTTGTATTATTTAATTTATTTATCTTGTTATGAGTGATTGCTGTATTGTTCTTCAAATACATTTTCATTTAAAGTGGCTTAAAGATCCAAATTCAAATGTTTCATGAGTCATTATTTTAATTTGCTATGGGATCATCATGTTATGATGTTGTAGTTGGGTCCTGACAAGAGTCTCAAAGTCTGGGGTGATGGTAGACAAGCAACTCTGAGGTCATGCTCAATGTCCAATCTGTTCCTCTGCTCTGTCTTCAGCTGGACCAGAGCTGAGAAGCCACTTTCACAAAGATAGGTAATAAAAAAAAAAATAAAAAATAAAAAAAAATTGTTGTTGTTTACATTGGTTTTCGATTAGTCGACTAATCGAAAAAATAATCGGCAGATTAGTCGACTACCAAATTAGTCATTAGTTGCAGCCCTAGTAATAAGTAACGATGGACAGCGCCTGGTGCTGAAATGGCAGACAGAAGTACGGTTTCTTCCCCCTCGAATGTATATATTTTCTTTTATGATCTCTGCCTCTTAACACTTTAACTGCCGTGGTTAAATTCATGATATACCATCCCTTGCCAGCTCTATTTGTCTATGGAGAAGTTCCCCTTCTTTGCAGGGCTATAACTTTTTAAATTCTATTGCTAGATTGCCATTATTAGGGCCCATTCAATGTCCTATATGTATTGTTCAGGGTGTATGAACGTTAAACTTTTTCATTCACATATTCATACTAAAATATGGTCTAAAGTATAAGTATGTTTTCATCTCTTTCTGCAGCTTTCTCCAGAACGTGATTTATAGCCCCAAATGCAGTATATTGATGATGAAATACAGTTTGATAGCGATCTGTGCCAGATAATAAATTTCAACTGGATGTGGTTCTGGAAGTTACTACACACGTCATCTGATGTTGACCGGATGGGCGAGGGGGCGTTTGTAATTCCGTGGGCAACGTTATACCATTCATCTAATGTGGGTCATATGTTCATCATAGCAGTTTATATCGAACACGGTAATACTACACGCTAAAACTCACCCCAGTCTCCTTGGGCCGTTGGGCGATCAGCGTGGAGTAGACAGTTTTCCATTATGGGATGTCGAAATACCCAATCTATTTCCAGGTTGTATAATAGTATATACGTCCAAATCATGTTGTTTTTTCGAGTTATTTCCACCGATCGATGTTCACTGTGTGAAGACTGAGTCTCTCTAACATTAGCGAGTGCCCGGACCACATATGGAGTGAGTCCTGCCGGGTTAAAGGTTGACATCCGGTTTCGATCTGCCGATCGGCCACCAGATGGCGCTCTTGAACCGCTAGAGGATTGAGAGGAGATCAGAACTGTGTGTCAAGGCTGCAGAGGGGAAATATGATTCCGATCACAGATTTTTGAAATATTGATATCAAATACAAGTTACGGCGTCCGCGGCAACTTGAGCATGGCGGGGAATGACGAGTTCCGGCGTTTTCAGCAGTTAAAGTGTTAAGCAGTACTGTATATTTGTATATCTTGTATCATAAATGTCTGGATGTAACAGTGTATATATCTACTCCAGTCTGACAGATTCGGCCATCAGACGCTGCTTGCGTGTAACGGAGATGTATCTGTTATTTAGTTATAGGCCTACTGGACATTTTCGTTGACATAAGTAGACTTTTCGTTTTTGTTTATTTATTATGTTAATATAAACCGTGTTTTGAAAGTTTTTGAGGTTGTTAAATACACGCTTTTGATTTCTTTAAGTGGCGAGTGACGTTATTCGTTTATTTCTCGCTGGAGAGATACAATGCAATGTTGAGATCACAATATCCCGATTCTGAAACAAAATAAGGCGAGTCCTTATCACAAACTGTTCCAAAGATATATAATGTTTAGCCCGGCTTCAGTTAAAAGCCAAATTGCATTCTAAATTTAGTTAATAGACGCCAGACAGAAGAGCGTCTGCACCTGATGCGCTCTGATGTTGCGGATAGTTGAGGATGTTGGCATTACGCATGAGTGGTTCCAGGTCAGGATGAATAGTTACTGTACAGGAATTACAGGAATCATTAGAATATGTGAGTTACGTGAATATAGCTTGCCCGTGGACACAAACCTTCATACGCATTAACTTCACTCCGTCTTTTAATACACACTTATATCATACAGTAATGTTAAATAAGATATTGAAAGATGAAGGATGAAGTTACAAATGAAAAGGGGCAAAAGCAATTACTCTTTGACAATTCTACAGCGCACAATGGGTTTTAAACTGATCGGAGCAAAAAAAGCTGAATCCGCTTCAAGAAGACTCACTACATTAGGTATAATAACTTCGGTGGACAGCGCCTAGGTGCTGAAATGTCATTCAAACTGTATCCTTACTTATGACTGTGACGGGCGACCACGGCACCATGTGAACAGTAACAATGCAATTAATGAATGTCTTGTTGTATATACCCAATGGCATGCGTCTTCTTGAAGCGGATTCAGCTTGTTTTGCTCCGATTTGACGTCAGTTTAAAACCCTTTATACTCCTAGGCATATTTAATTCCGCCTGGATCTTTTATTTTTATTGTGCGCTGTAGCATTGTCAAAGAGTAATTGCTTTAGCCCTTTTCCCTTTGTAACTTCATCCTTTATCTTTCAATATCTTATTTGACGCCACGTTACTGTATGATATAAGTGTGTATTAAAAGACGGAGCTGTTAATGCGTATGGAGGTTTGTGTCCACGGGCAAGCTATATTCACATATTCACGTAACTCGCATATATTCAAATATTCCTGTAATTCCTGTACAGTAACTATTCAACTAATAATGTTATTAGGTCATCCTGACCTGGGACCACTCATGCGTGATCAAATCAAATCAAATTTATTTGTAAGGCCCGACAACACACGTTAATGTCCCCATGGGCCGGACACGTCTTCTTTAAACAAGTCAAGAAGAAACATCACAATAAGTAAGAACAAAACAAGAACACCATAAAGTCAATTTCTTTTTAAATAAATGCTAAATAAATAAATGCAACACTCCCAGACATACCCCACGCGAAGGTAAGGAAAAACTCACTAAAACCTAGCAATAGGAAAAAATGCACCACAGGCAATGTGGAGGAGAGAAACCTTAGAAGGGCCATTCAAGGGGGGATCTCCCTTCTTAGATGTCGGTGATAGTAGTGTTGCAATAAAACAGGTGAACAGTTGGTAGGCATGCACTCATGTGTGTAGTGAATCACAGATAAGTGCATGCGATACCAACTGAACATTTCGAAAGATTAAAGATAGAGCTGATAGCGATAGCAACTGAACATTTTGAAAGATTAAGATTAAAGATAGAGCTGATAGCGATAGCAACTGAACATTTTTGAAAGATTAAAGATAGAGCTGATAGCGGATCTATTTGAGGCGAAGGGGCGGCGCAGATAGGGTCGCATCCTCCCGGTCTTCATCACGTGACGTCCAACACTCCGGTCATCACTCGGAGACAGCCACTCACAGGGAGACAGGGGGACAGGGAGACAGGGAGCCGGGACAGGCGTTAGACAGTTCGCGTGATTGTGATGGGCGGACATAGCAATAGATACAAGTGGTAAGCATATATGTTAATAGAATAGATATATGTAGTAAGCATATTATGTGAATAGAATAGAAGTACTTAACCCAGCAATGAATGTCTGAACCACGTTGACAGACCACGGACAGAAGACGGTAAGAAGCTGATCCATGGCCTTGTGGTGCACATAGAACAGTCACTGCAATCTTGGGCAAGACCCCGAGACATCCACCACCTTGGTCAGAACTACGAGACTCCGACTCAGAGAGAGGAAGGGGGTTGGGACAGGGGTTAGAGAGTTCCCATGTTTGTAGTGGGCGGAGATGGAGCAATAAATACATGTAGTGAGCATATGCATACATGGTGACAGTGGAATCATAGTATATAAGAAAATTGTGAAATTGAGTAATAGATAGAACTACTGCAAGCGTATGGATACAGGATGAGATACAAGACAATAGCTCAGGGCCGTATGCCCCGGGGGGCAGGAGAAGCCGCTCATAAAGTTCAGCACTGCAGGCCAGACAGAAGGCGATATGAAGCTGTTCCATGGGACCGGTTGAGACAGAGACAGAGGTTAAAAAGGTTCTCCCATGTCTGTAGAAAAGCAGACATGGGAGCAAATAGACATCCTAACTAAACTAGACAGATTAATCTAAGGGTCAGTCCCCAACCAGGTGAGATCAGGGTAAGTTGAAGGAGAGAGAGAAAAGATGGGTCTTAAGCAGGGATTTAAAAGCTTCGACAGAGCAGGCGCCCCTGACGACGGCAGGTAATTTATTCCACAGGTAGGGAGCGCGGTAGACAAAGGCTCTGTGGCCGGCGGATTTATTTTTAACCCTAGGAATCGATAGAAGATGGGGTGAAAATGGGGTGAATCTTTGCGATATTACGAAGATGGAAGAAGGCAATTTTGGTGAAATTTTTTATACGTGCATTAAATGAGAGGGAGGAATAAAAAATTACTCTGAGGTTTTTTATGGTGGAGCTCTGGGATACGTGACAACAAGTATCAAAGTTGAGGGAGATGTCCTCAAAGGCCTCTGTGGTTTGGGGGGCCAACAATTAACATCTCAGTTTTATCTGCATTAAGGAGTAGAACGTTTTGCGACATCCACTTTTTGACGGCAAGCAGGCAAGCCTCAAGATTTTGTAATTGGGATGAGTCATTTGACTTAATAGGTATATATAATTGGGTGATGCCAACATCCTCAACTATCCTCAACATCAGAGCGCATCAGGTGCAGATGCTCTTCTGTCTAGCGTCTATTAACAAAATTTAGAATTTGCTATTTGGTCTAAAGCCGGGCGCAACACTAGACATGTTTAGCAAAACATTAAATATCTTTGGAACAGTTTGTGATAAGGACTCGCCATATTTTGTTACAGAATCGGGATATTGTGATCTCAACATTGACATTGTATCTCTCCGTCGCCCAGTGCGCAGAAGTAAAGCATTGAATCATGACATATCTAGATTGGTTGTTTCCTCTGGACTGCATCTAATCCTCCGCTATATCTATCTATTTATGATCTATCTATGTCAATATAGCCAATGTAAATTCTAGGAATGGTCACGTGGGCTGGGGGAACCAATGGACCATTCCTATCGTTTCTCAATCGTCCTGTCCACTAGATACCGCTATGGTATTTGAGATATATCGCTTATCGCCACCTATGCCACATGCTTGTTGGAGCAATTTATATGCGTTTATGTGTTTGCGTCTGGATCGAGTTTTTTTTAAACACTGTTAAAACAAGGATGATTTTTTTTTAACAGAGCCTGAAAATATCCGTTTGGCAAAAGATCCAGATACGTGTTCGTTTATCTTATCTTACTTTATTTTAGCATTAAACCTTTTCTTAATATTTTTTATTCTAGTTTTAAGTCTATATTTTGTGATTCTGTGTGAAGGGGACTAGCAAAGTTTGATTTTCATTGTACATGGTGTAACTGTCTGTTTATCTGTGCATAATGACAAATTAAAATCTTTCCGAAGGTAACGAGGCCTTGGCAACACCTGGGGCACCTCGTTAAAGACTAGGTGTCCCACGTGTGCTCTATTGTGTCAGCGGTCTATGAAAATGGTTTATTTTCTGTTTCATTGTGTTCATGAACTGGTGAAGGAAAGGCCTGGGGGTTTGTGTTCCAGAATGTTTGGCATTCTGTAGGTACTTTCTGTTAACAAACGACCGTTGGTAACTCAGCCTCTTGTTGATTCCCTGCTTAGATTTATCCTCAACAAATCCTCCCAAAATAAATCTAATATTTATTTTTATCATACATTTTAATCCCTTGAGATTAAAATCTCTTTTCCGAGGAAGACCTCAAAATAAATTAAATACGATTACAAAAACATTCTATGATGGAGTGAGTATTCTGAGCTGAATCCCATCTCTCTGTCTGTCTCTCTCTCTATGGTCCGTCTCCACTGTGTCCAGACAATAACAACAGAGTGAAGCTGCTCTCTGAACCAGGCATGCCAGGCTCCGACTACATCAATGCCAGCTTCATCTCAGTAAGTGCCAACTATCAACAGCTAAACCAGAGGGTCATTACCACAACCCCCCCCCCCCCCCTCTCTCTCTCACTCACACACACACCCCTCTCCTTTCTTTCTCTCTCCCTCTTTTTGCTATCTGTGCCCAGTTGACTAACTTGATAACATGTTGTAGCTAGCCCTGTGTAATGATTTTATGTCTCTCTATTTATGTATCTATCGACCTCCCTGTCCACAGGGCTACCTGTGTCCTAATGAGTTCATAGCCACCCAGGGTCCTCTCCCCGGCACGGTGGCCGACTTCTGGAGGATGGTCTGGGAGACGAGGACGCGCACCATCGCCATGCTGACACAGTGCTATGAGAAAGGCAGGGTGGGTCAGAGACGCAGACACCGCTGGAGAAACACAGCTTAGTCTGGTGTTACGACGTGACACTCACTGCTAGTTCATATCTGGCAACACGACTGATGTCACTTTGTGTGTGTGTGTGTGTGTATGTGTGTGTGTGTGTGTGTGTGTGTGTGTCATTTCAGATCCGGTGTCACCAGTACTGGCCGGAGGACAACAAGCCGGTGACGGTGTTCGGTGACATCATCATCACCAAGATGACAGAGGAAGTGTACCCAGACTGGACCGTCAGAGCACTGAGAGTCGAGAGGGTAACAGAGCTCATATCTTAACACACACACAACCCTGAGAGTCGAGAGGGTAACAGAGCTCATATCTTAACACACACACAACCCTGAGAGTAGAGAGGGTAACAGAGCTCATATCTTAACACGCACACAACCCTGAGAGTCGAGAGGGTAACAGAGCTCATACTTAAAGGGGACATGCATTGCTATTCCTTGCACTATTTGGGCAACTTTACACAATTCCTGTGAGTCTATTGAATACATCTGTAAGGTTTATTAAAAAAAAAGAAAAAAAAATCATTGTTTTATATTTCTAATGGAGTACTCAAAAGCATAATTTTCCAGCCGCAGGATTTCAGGCTGTTATTGGATGGGCTCCACCCATAAGTGCTTTCAGTGACAGTCACCCACACAGCGTGATACATATGAGAGAGAGCGAGAGAGAGAACGAGAGAGAGAGAGAGAGAGAGAGAGAGAGAGAGAGAGAGAGAGAGAGAGAGAGAGAGAGAGAGAGAGGAGAGGTGCGTCCCCGACACACACGCAGACAAGTTTGTGTGTAATGCTCCGACGAGAGAGAGGAGAGATGCGTCCCCGACACACACGCAGTCAAGTTTGTGTATGTGTGTCCCCGACGAGGGAGAGATGGCGCACACACATTTACACACACTTCTGCAGTCCCTCCCGCCGTCCCTCTATCTCTCTCTCTCTCTCTCTCCCTCTGCTTGTTCTCTGCCTGTGAAAACCTGTTTGAGGAAGTGTCGGGTTACACTGCACTACAACCATAGAGGGGGCGTTACTGCAGATCAGTACCCTATTCACGTCAGGAATACCGTCAAATCAGAACAGCTTAGTTGAGTGAGGGAAGATCTCGTGAACTCGAGACTAGACTGATGAGTCAATATGGTAATTAGAGACACAGACCCATTGATACTAACCTGTATTACTATAAAACCATGCTAAACACAGAAAAAAGCCATTTATAATGCATGTCCCCTTTAACACGCACACAACCCTGAGAGTAGAGAGGGTAACAGAGCTCATAGTAACACACACACAACCCTGAGAGTCGAGAGGGTAACAGAGCTCATAGTAACACACACACAACCCTGAGAGTAGAGAGGGTAACAGAGCTCATAGTAACACGCACACAACCCTGAGAGTCGAGAGGGTAACAGAGCTCATATCTTAACACACACACAACCCTGAGAGTCGAGAGGGTAACAGAGCTCATATCTTAACACACACACAACCCTGAGAGTCGAGAGGGTAACAGAGCTCATATCTTAACACACACACAACCATGAGAGTCGAGAGGGTAACAGAGCTCATATCTTAACACACACAACCCTGAGAGTAGAGAGGGTAACAGAGCTCATATCTTAACACACACAACCCTGAGAGTCGAGAGGGTAACGGAGCTCATATCTTAACACACACACAACCCTGAGAGTAGAGAGGGTAACAGAGCTCATATCTTAACACACACACAACCCTGAGAGTCGAGAGGGTAACAGAGCTCATATCTTAACACACACACAACCCTGAGAGTAGAGAGGGTAACAGAGCTCATATCTTAACACACACACAACCCTGAGAGTCGAGAGGGTAACAGAGCTCATATCTTAACACACACACAACCCTGAGAGTCGAGAGGGTAACAGAGCTCATATCTTAACACGCACACAACCCTGAGAGTAGAGAGGGTAACAGAGCTCATACTTAAAGGGGACATGCATTGCTATTCCTTGCACTATTTGGGCAACTTTACACAATTCCTGTGAGTCTATTGAATACATCTGTAAGGTTTATTAAAAAAAAGATAAAAATATCATTGTTTTATATTTCTAATGGAGTACTCAAAAGCATAATTTTCCAGCCGCAGGATTTCAGGCTGTTATTGGATGGGCTCCACCCATAAGTGCTTTCAGTGACAGTCACCCACACAGCGTGATACATATGAGAGAGAGCGAGAGAGAGAACGAGCGAGAGAGGGAGAGAGAGAGAGCGAGAGAGAGAACGAGCAAGAGAGAGAGAGGAGAGGTGCGTCCCCGACACACACGCAGTCAAGTTTGTGTATGTGTGTGTCCCCGACGAGAGAGAGATGGCGCACACACATTTACACACACTTCTGCAGTCCCTCCCGCCGTCCCTCTATCTCTCTCTGCTCGTTCTCTGCCTGTGAAAACCTGTTTGAGGAAGTGTCGGGTTACACTGCACTACAACCATAGAGGGGGCGTTACTGCAGATCAGTACCCTATTCATGTCAGGAATACCGTCAAATCAGAACAGCTTAGTTGAGTGAGGGAAGATCTCGTGAACTCGAGACTAGACTGATGAGTCAATATGATAATTAGAGACACAGACCCATTGATACTAACCTGTATTACTATAAAACCATGCTAAACACAGAAAAAAGCCATTTATAATGCATGTCCCCTTTAACACGCACACAACCCTGAGAGTAGAGAGGGTAACAGAGCTCATACTGTAGTAACACACACACAACCCTGAGAGTAGAGAGGGTAACAGAGCTCATAGTAACACACCCACAACCCTGAGAGTAGATAGGGTAACAGAGCTCATAGTAACACACACACAACCCTGAGAGTAGAGAGGGTAATAGAGCTTATAGAGTAACACACACACAACCCTGAGAGTAGAGAGGGTAACAGAGCTTATAGAGTAACACACACAGGACCCTGAGAGTAGAGAGGGTAACAGAGCTCATATCTTAACACACACACAACCCTGAGAGTAGAGAGGGTAACAGAGCTCATAGAGTAACACGCACACAGCCCTGAGAGTAGAGAGGGTAACAGAGCTCATATACTGTAGTAACACACAAACATTATATACACGCATGCACATGCAACCAAAGGTTTTATACTGCATAGAAAATTATATAGTATCCTATCCCATAATATTCCCATATAGATGCCAGCAGTAATTGTGTAAGCCAGTGAGCTTAAATGGTGGATCAGAAATCAGAATTCATGTATTTATTGTTAACTGAGGATTTATCATGTTGATATTCTCTGTCATGTGTCTCTTCTGGACCCGGTCTGTGCAGCATGAGGATTTATCATGTTGATATTCTCTGTCATGTGTCTCCTCTGGACCCGGTCTGTGCAGCATGAGGATTTATCATGTTGATATTCTCTGTCATGTGTCTCTTCTGGACCCGGTCTGTGCAGCATGAGGATTTATCATGTTGATATTCTCTGTCATGTGTCTCCTCTGGACCCGGTCTGTGCAGCATGGGGACTACATGGTGGTTCACCACTTCAACTACACGTCCTGGCCTGAACACGGGGTCCCGGAGTCCAGCAGCACTCTCATCCAGTTCGTAAAGGCGATCCGAGCGAACAGACACGACAACACCACCATCGTGGTTCACTGCAGGTAGGGCTGGAACCCTGGAATTACATTATAGTATAATGACACTGTTTAATGGTTACAGCACAGACCCTGTAATGATAGTATAATGACACTGTTTAATGATAGTATGGAAGAGAGTAGTGTGGTTGTACAACACAGGCTGTAATGATATCATAATAACACTGTTTAATATACCCACCACACCTAGACCCTTGGGGGCCACAGTGGCTAAGGAGGTAGAGCAGTCGTCTGGTAATCGGAAGGTTCCCGGTTCGATTCCCGGTCAGCGTGTCAGAAGTGTCCTTGAGCAAGACACTTAAACCCTAATTGCTCCTGTTGAGTCGGTGTGTGGGTGAATGTGAGGAACAGATTTGCTAAGGGCTTTGGATAAAAGCGCTATATAAATGCACCTTTACCATTTTACCTAGAGGCAAAGTTTATATGCTGTATATATTATCTGTGTCCCCAGCGCTGGCGTGGGCAGAACGGGTGTTTTCATCGCTCTGGACCACCTCGTTCAGCACGTCAGCGACCACGATTTTGTGGACGTCTACGGCCTGGTGGCGGAACTGCGCAGCGAGAGGATGTGTATGGTACAGAATCTGGTGAGTTCACTACACTGAGAGGATGAGTATGGTACAGAATCTGGTGAGTTCACTACACTGAGAGGATGAGTATGGTACAGAATCTGGTGAGTTCACTACACTGAGAGGATGAGTATGGTACAGAATCTGGTGAGTTCACTACACTGAGAGGATGAGTATGGTACAGAATCTGGTGAGTTCACTACACTGAGAGGATGAGTATGGTACAGAATCTGGTGAGTTCACTACACTGAGAGGATGTGTATGGTACAGAATCTGGTGAGTTCACTACACTGAGAGGATGTGTATGGTACAGAATCTGGTGAGTTCACTACACTGAGGGGATGAGTATGGTACAGAATCTGGTGAGTTCACTACATTGAGAGGATGAGTATGGTACAGAATCTGGTGAGTTCACTACACTGAGAGGATGAGTATGGTACAGAATCTGGTGAGTTCACTACACTGAGAGGATGTGTATGGTACAGAATCTGGTGAGTTCACTACACTGAGGGGATGTGTATGGTACAGAATCTGGTGAGTTCACTACACTGAGAGGATGAGTATGGTACAGAATCTGGTGAGTTCACTACACTGAGAGGATGAGTATGGTACAGAATCTGGTGAGTTCACTACACTGAGGGGATGTGTATGGTACAGAATCTGGTGAGTTCACTACACTGAGAGGATGAGTATGGTACAGAATCTGGTGAGTTCACTACACTGAGAGGATGAGTATGGTACAGAATCTGGTGAGTTCACTACACTGAGAGGATGTGTATGGTACAGAATCTGGTGAGTTCACTACACTGAGAGGATGAGTATGGTACAGAATCTGGTGAGTTCACTACACTGAGAGGATGAGTATGGTACAGAATCTGGTGAGTTCACTACACTGAGAGGATGTGTATGGTACAGAATCTGGTGAGTTCACTACACTGAGAGGATGAGTATGGTACAGAATCTGGTGAGTTCACTACACTGAGAGGATGTGTATGGTACAGAATCTGGTGAGTTCACTACACTGAGAGGATGAGTATGGTACAGAATCTGGTGAGTTCACTACACTGAGAGGATGAGTATGGTACAGAATCTGGTGAGTTCACTACACTGAGAGGATGTGTATGGTACAGAATCTGGTGAGTTCACTACACTGAGGGGATGAGTATGGTACAGAATCTGGTGAGTTCACTACACTGAGAGGATGTGTATGGTACAGAATCTGGTGAGTTCACTACACTGAGAGGATGTGTATGGTACAGAATCTGGTGAGTTCACTACACTGAGAGGGTACCCCCACAATATGCCATTTGACCTTATGATACTGTCCTTGTATACAGAAAGATTTACAGATGTAGTTTAGAAAACGTCTCTCTCCAGCTGAGTTGACTTGAGAGTTCTGCTGTCCAACAGTAGTACTAATGCAGGATAGTCTAAATGTAGACTTCTGCATTGGCTTCCAAAACATATAGAATAGTGTGTGATTTGAATAATCAAATGGAAAAGTATTTGTTAATGTGTTTTGTCAGGCCCAGTACATGTTCTTGCACCAAAGCACCATGGACCTACTCAACAGTAAAGGCAACAGCCAGTCCATCTGGTTTGTCAACTACTCTGCCCTGGAGAAGATGGACTCACTGGACGCTATGGAAGGTGAATAGCATACAAACACACTCACACACAGCATGTCATTGCTGTGCCCAGAAATGGTGTAGTAGTTAAGAAGGCCCCTACCTACATAATCAAACATACCCGTGCTGGTCTAGGATCAAATCCTTCTCTCCTGTGTCTTTCCTACTCTCACTCCCTCTCAGCCTTCATACTGTCTCAATAAAGCACCTTCTCTCCTGTATCTCCCTCTCAGCATTCCTACTGTCTCAATAAAGCACCTTCTCTCCTGTATCTCCCTCTCAGCATTCATACTGTCTCAATAAAGAACCTTCTCTCCTGTATCCCCCTCTCAGCATTCATACTGTCTCAATAACTAACCATCTTTCCATCTCCCTTTCTGCCTTTCAACTCTGCCAAAATTACCTGCATTCCTGTGCCTTTTTTATTGCCTTCATACTGTCTCAATAAAGAACCTTCTCTCCCTCTCAGCCTTCATACTATCTCAATACAGAACCTTCTCTCCTGTGTCTCCCCTACTCTCCCTCTCAGCCTTCCTACTATCTCAATAAAGAACCTTCTCTCCCTCTCAGCCTTCATACTGTCTCAATAAAGAACCTTCTCTCCCTCTCAGCCTTCATACTCAATACAGAACCTTCTCTCCTGTGTCTCCCCTACTCTCCCTCTCAGCCTTCCTACTATCTCAATAAAGAACCTTCTCTCCCTCTCAGCCTTCATACTATCTCAATACAGAACCTTCTCTCCTGTGTCTCCCCTACTCTCCCTCTCAGCCTTCCTACTATCTCAATAAAGAACCTTCTCTCCCTCTCAGCCTTCATACTATCTCAATACAGAACCTTCTCTCCTGTGTCTCCCCTACTCTCCCTCTCAGCCTTCCTACTATCTCAATAAAGAACCTTCTCTCCCTCTCAGCCTTCATACTATCTCAATAAAGAACCTTCTCTCCCTCTCAGCCTTCATACTATCTCAATACAGAACCTTCTCTCCTGTATCTCCCCTATTCCACCTTCCTACTGTCTCCAGTGAACACACTCCTTTAGAAGAAGTTAATATACTGTATCTAAGAAGTTAATATACTGTATCTAAGAAGTTAATATACTGTATCTCACACGGTCTCCAGTGAACACACTCCTAAAGAAGAAGTTAATATACTGTATCTCATACGGTCTCCAGGTGAAGTTAATATACTGTATCTAAGAAGTTAATATACTGTATCTAAGAAGTTAATATACTGTATCTCATACTGTCTCCAGGTGAAGTTAATATACTGTATCTCATATGGTCTCCAGGTGAAGTTAATATACTGTATCTAAGAAGTTAATATACTGTATCTCATACTGTCTCCAGGTGAAGTTAATATACTGTATCTCATACGGTCTCCAGGTGAAGTTAATATACTGTATCTCATACGGTCTCCAGGTGAAGTTAATATACTGTATCTCATACGGTCTCCAGGTGAAGAAGTTGATATACTGTATCGCATACGGTCTCCAGGTGAAGTTAATATACTGTATCTAAGAAGTTAATATACTTTATCTCATACGGTCTCCAGGTGAAGAAGTTAATATACTGTATTTAAGAAGTTAATATACTGTATCTAAGAAGTTAATATACTGTATCTAAGAAGTTAATATACTGTATTTAAGAAGTTAATATACTGTATCTAAGAAGTTAATATACTGTATCTAAGAAGTTAATATACTGTATCTAAGAAGTTAATATACTGTATATATAAGTTAATATACTGTATCTATAAGTTAATATACTGTATCTATAAGTTAATATACTGTATCTCATACGGTCTCCAGGTGAAGAAGTTAATATACTGTATCTAAGAAGTTAATATACTGTATCTAAGAAGTTAATATACTGTATCTAAGAAGTTAATATACTGTATCTATAAGTTAATATACTGTATCTCATACGGTCTCCAGGTGAAGTTAATATACTGTATCTAAGAAGTTAATATACTGTATCTCATACGGTCTCCAGGTGAAGAAGTTAATATACTGTATCTAAGAAGTTAATATACTGTATCTAAGAAGTTAATATACTGTATCTAAGAAGTTAATATACTGTATCTCATACGGTCTCCAGGTGAAGTTAATATACTGTATCTAAGAAGTTAATATACTGTATCTCATACGGTCTCCAGGTCAAGAAGTTAATATACTGTATCTAAGAAGTTAATATACTGTATCTCATACGGTCTCCAGGTCAAGAAGTTAATATACTGTATCTAAGAAGTTAATATACTGTATCTAAGAAGTTAATATACTGTATCTCATACGGTCTCCAGGTGAAGAAGTTAATATACTGTATCTAAGAAGTTAATATACTGTATCTCATACGGTCTCCAGGTTAAGTTAATATACTGTATCTAAGAAGTTAATATACTGTATCTCATACGGTCTCCAGGTGAAGAAGTTAATATACTGTATCTCATACGGTCTACAGGTGAAGTTAATATACTGTATCTAAGAAGTTAATATACTGTATCTCATACGGTCTCCAGGTGAAGTTAATATACTGTATCTCATACGGTCTCCAGGTGAAGTTAATATACTGTATCTCATATGGTCTCCAGGTGAAGAAGTTAATATACTGTATCTAAGAAGTTAATATACTGTATCTATAAGTTAATATACTGTATCTCATATGGTCTCCAGGTGACGTGGAGCTGGAGTGGGAGGAGACGACCATGTAAAGACAGAGTCAATCAAACATAGGTTTGAAGAAGAGTGACACGTACAGTTGACTGGGTCGTCGTGGGGACAGACCCTGACAAAGACCCGCCTCCACCAGAGAGAAGAGAGAGAGAGAGGAGCAGTATGAAGACAGAACAGTAGGTTATAGTCTCTCTCTCTCTCTCTGTGGACTGCAGTCAAAGCCGCTCCCTCTGCAAAAAAAACACTCGGAACAGCCGTCCCTCACAGAACCCCTGTCGACTTTTCTTTTAGGAGAGTGAGAGAAAAAGGGAGAGAGGGAAGACAAATTGATGGAGAGCAATAAAGGACAAAAAAGGGCAAAGCGGAGAGCGAGAGCTCTGTAACAGATATGTAAGCAAGCATATAGTATGCCTTGCACTATTCATCCCAACTTGTATCATACTTCATTATCTGCGTTTTTATATTGTAATTTATTCAAGCCAAAGTACTGTATGTTTATTTTCCATGTCTGTTTGCGATTATGTTTGTGTGTCTGGGTGTCGATGTCTTTTAAGCTGTATTCTGATGTATTCTTTCTCGACAGTGATTTGAATCAGTAAAAGCACCTACTTCCAGACTCGCCTCCTCTGAGCAAATGAGAAGCACTTATTTGTTGTCTGCTGTTACAGTATACTGTATGTCTGGCAGACATACATATATATACTATTATGTACAGTATGACTGAAAGCACTGCTGTTTATAGAGAGGGTCTCATGAGTCAGTATGAGGTACAGTATGTGTGTTACACACACACACACACTAACACACATACACACATACACAGCACTGCACACACATACACAGCAACACACAAGCATTCAATGTCAATATCTTCTCATTACTGTAGTGTCCACAATCTGTAACAAAGGAATTAGCCAGCGCCAGGTGTGAAGGAGGACTTGTGGCTTGTTGTGTGAACGCCAGTCAAGACTGATTCACCAGCCTCCTTCACACCTGCTGCAAATCCCTTTATTAGAGAAAGAGGGAGAGAGATGGGGCCTAAGGACTTTAGAAAGCCAGTTGACTTGACAGCAGGGAGGACGTCTGGTGATTGTGGGAGGAGCTCTGGGACCAGAATTAGATTTGGGCAGAGCAGGAACGCTGGTGCTGTAGAGCACTGGCCCCAAGACAGTAAAGCAGTTGTTTACTTCCAGAAATAGTCAATAACCCTCTTTAATATGAATCTTAGCAGGACTTAGCTTGACATTGACAATAATAATGTAGACGGTCACAACACTCACACACCCACAAACACCAGTCAAGACTGTTTAGACGGTAAAAACGACGCATAAACACCAGTCAGAACCGTTCAGACGGTAAAAACGACACACAAACACCAGTTAGAACCATTCAGACAGTAAAAACGACACACAAACACCAGTCAGGACCGTTCAGACAGTAAAAACGACACACAAACACCAGTCAGGACAGTTCAGACAATAGAAACTACACACAAACACCAGTTAGGACCGTTCAGACAGTAAAAACGACACACAAACACCAGTCAGGACAGTTCAGACAATAGAAACTACACACAAACACCAGTTAGGACCGTTCAGACAGTAAAAACTACACACAAACACCAGTCAGGACCGTTCAGACAGTAAAAACTACACACAAACACCAGTTAGGACCATTCAGACAGTAAAAACTACACACAAACACCAGTCAGGACAGTTCAGACAGTAAAAACTACACACAAACACCAGTCAGGACCGTTCAGACAGTAAAAACGACACACAAACACCAGTTAGGACCGTTCAGACAGTAAAAACTACACACAAACACCAGTTAGGAATGTTCAGACAGTAAAGACTACACACAAACACCAGTCAGGACTGTTCAGACAGTAAAAACGACACACAAACACCAGTCAGGACCGTTCAGACAGTAAAAACTACACACAAACACCAGTCAGGACCGTTCAGACAGTAAAAACTACACACAAACACCAGTCAGGAATGTTCAGACAGTAAAGACTACACATAAACACCAGTCAGGACCGTTCAGACAGTAATAATTACACATAAACACCAGTCAGGAATGTTCAGACAGTAAAGACTACACATAAACACCAGTCAGGACCGTTCAGACAGTAATAATTACACATAAACACCAGTCAGGACCGTTCAGACAATAATAATTACACATAAACACCAGTCAGGACCGTTCAGACAGAGTAAAAACTACTTTATTCTTTTATCCTCCTCAAAACTTTAGAAATATTCCATTAGTAAACATGTTTATCTTTAGAAATCTCCGTTAGAAACATTTGCGTGAGGGTGCAGAGATAAGTGGCCGTGCTCCACAGTGAGGGTGCAGAATAGTGGCTCGTCTCCATGACGGCTATAGAGAAGGTCGGGGAGAGGGGGGTGAGCAGAGAGAGAGAGAGTAGAGAGAGAGAGATAGTAGAGAGAGTAGAGAGAGAGAGAGAGAGAGAGAGAGAGAGAGTAGAGAGGGGAGAAATGACATCAATCAACCCAACATGCCCCCGACGATAATGATGCAAAGTTACTCTCAGAGTCAACCCCATTGTATTGTAAATGAAAAGAACCATGCTGTATATAGTCAAGACCCTCGTGGGCCTCGAGAGTTTACAGTAAACTAAACTGGGGCTTGCGGAAAACTGGAATTATCAAGCGATTTTCAAGCTCAATTGACCTGTATCTCAAACTCCTCCCTCTTTTCTCGATCCTCCAATCACGGCCATCACTCTCCGTGTTTTCCAAACGCTGTTCGTCCGAGGAAAGCGCCGACTGCGATCCGAGCGGTTTGAGATGCAGGTCAATTCGATGCGGATTTGTGTTCACTTTGACAGCTGTGTGTGCGTGCTTCTGTATGTGTGAATGTTTGTGTGCATGCGTGTGTGTGTACTGTATGTGTGTGTGCAGATGTGAACAATTGCAGCATAGCCCTTTACACACCCTGTTGGGTGACACAGCCATCTTTTAATAATCTTGTAATATAATATGATAATTTCATGATAATGGACTGTAGATCTGTTATAGTATCAGTATGTGTTCCCATGGTAACCGGACTATATTCTATAAAAGCCGCCTGTTCCTCGTAGCAACGGGATTCATTACACCCCCTGATAATAATCTGAATTATAATAACTATATTTGTATATTAAATTAAGAATATATATGTATATTCTTCTTTTTTTTCCTCTGTACAAATACATAAGTAGGTACACACATTGGCACTCCAACCACTTTTTATATTAAAGATTCAGTACAATGAATATCATGTTTTTCATTTTCCTTGCTTTTTTTTTTTTTACATAGGGTATGCTGATGTAATTACCTAAATGTTAGAACTGTTGTTGTGAAAATGATGACTAAAGCCCTTTGATCTCTATCCCCCAGGATGTCAACAGAATCAAACCATTTCATATATCCAATCTGCTTCCCTGAAGAGATTGCACAATCTATTCAGGTTACTCTGATTGGCCCAACAGTCAGTCTGTCAGCCGTCAGTAGTCATAAAGGATATCAGTTAATGTTAGCTAGTCCACAAACAATCTTTTGCAACATTAATTAGCTACAATTTAGTTCATGTTAGTGGTTCAAAAACATCCACAGCAACTGTGATAATGTATTTATTACGTGCTAGCATAGTTAGCCGATGTCTCCCATAGCAATCGATCACACTGGGACCATGAATGTGTTTACATGTTAACTTCACACCTCCTTTCAACGAACAGAGAGCCACGCCCCCATTATCATACTGAGAGTTGGCTGTGCTCAGAGAGGCTGCACTAAGCCACGCCCCCTCAGAGTTGTCTGTGCTCAGAGAGGCTGCACTAAGCCACGCCCCCTCAGAGTTGTCTGTGTTCAGAGAGGCTGCACTAAGCCACGCCCCCTCAAAGTTGTCTGCTCAGAGAGGCTGCACTAAGCCACGCCCCCTCAGAGTTGTCTGTGCTCAGAGAGGCTGCACTAAGCCACGCCCCCTCAGAGTTGTCTGTGCTCAGAGAGGCTGCACTAAGCCACGCCCCCTCAGAGTTGTCTGTACTCAGAGAGGCTGCACTAAAACAGTTATAACAGATCAAATGATGCATCTGAAGCTGAAAGAAATGACACTCCCGACTTTAACATTCCACAATAAGATTTTCTCTGACTGAATTAACATCATTGTACTGGTTCTTTAAATCTATATAATCTATTTACAATATATCCAATATATTCTGTGGTGCAAAAAGGTACAAGACGTTTGTCTCAGGTAGATGACTTGTGATCCACTACCGTATAATATAAAGTAGTCCAAACTTTGAGACACCTCGGTTATGGACAGTGGACAGGAGGAGATGGTACTGAAATCAACAATATTCAAATCAACATCTTCCTTATTTTCCTTATAATGTAACATTCAGTGATATTATAAATAATCATCTCTGATTTTACAATATTTGCAATGTGTGAAGAAAATCCCACATGAATGGAGGAGAATAATTATGTGAGGTGAGCTGGTGTTTTCCCTCTGTGGAACAAATTTTAGAGTATGAAGAGGTCATTTGCAAAAACCGATAAACACCATCCTTGGAAAGATGTTTAAAAATTAACTGACTGTTACTGTTAAGATGTGGGCCATTCTGAACCCTGAGCGAATTTTGTCACAAAGGGCCGTTATTGTTAGTTGAAAAACGCATCGCAAGTTCACGTTTTACAGTAGAAACCTTGAAACACCAGGGCTGTTCGTTTACAGAGCCATAAATCCGTTCACAGCGAATCAGCGTGTAGTATTCAGGTCAGGTGATGCAACATGGCTGCTACTGTGCTGTCTGAAAGCTAATTGCAATGTAACTTTGACTCAAAGTGATCTTTAAAGATTTATCTTTTTATGACATTTTTCTCCGTGTGACTGAAAATAATGTGAGGTAACGAGACAAAAATGTGGTACAAAATCCGATTCATGTGTTGGAAATTGAAGATTTCTTTGATTTTTTTTAGCATGACCTGGGTTTATGTCCTTTAGGTTAGGACATAGCCAAGAAGAGAACAGATTAAACTTATTTAGGTAACATAGTGAAAACATGGCATGAAATCTGGTTATTTGGACCTGTAATATAAGTTTAAGTTACCTGTATTTTGTTAAGTTATACTTGATCAAAACAACCCAACAGCAGTTTGATTGATATAACCTGGAATGCACAATACAAAAAAATAAATGTGATTTGTGAACATTACTACAGACATATAGGTTTTTGCAAATTAACCCTTCGTATTTTCTAAATTCTAATTCAACTCATTTTCTGAAGAAAGATGATTTGCCTAAACAAAACCCCTATTCATTAGAGGTCCTAAATTCTTAAAGTTAAAGGGGACATAATATGTACATTTTGTAATGGGGCACAAACAATGCATTAGTCTTAGATTAACCCTCTGAGACCCATATTGACCCATTTTTGTCTTTTTAGGGGGGGTATAGAAAGCTGGGAAGCTGAAGATGAGATGCAGCTCAGCACTGTGTCAAGTTTTTCATATCCAGTAGCTTTAAAACTGAGCTACAGCCTCTAAAACACAGCCTGCCTGCGCGTCTCCAGACGGTTAATCAATTAGCTGTACTTTCTGGAGCCAGAAACACTGTACCTAATGTACTGAGCAGTTTATAAAAAAGTATAGGTGTGGGGTAGCCAGGCAAGGAAGGAAATAATGAACATAAAAATGAGGTGTGTAGTAAAACCCACCAGAAAACCATGTGTTCAATATAAGAGTAATACATTCTATTTATTATAGCATGGTAATATTGAACACATGGTTCTCCTCAATACAAGGGAAGAAGGAGATGCTGGAAAATAATATATAATTAACCCTTTCACTACCACTAACCGTCTGTAGTGTGGTAGTGAAAGTGTTAACCATTTTGTAGTGTGGTAGTGAAAGTGTTAACCCTTTGTAGTGTGGTAGTGAAAGGGTTAACCTGTAGTGTAGTAGTGAAAGCATTAACCATTTGTACTGTGGTAGTGAAAGGGTTCAAATGTTCCACAGATTCAAGAAAGTTAGATACAATTGTTATATAAAATACATAATCATGTCCCCTTTAACCTTTATATCCGATATTTAGCATTTTTGGAATTGGAATTCAGGGCAGGATGTCATCAGCCATACTCATTGCCATCAACAATTAGCACATATTGAACAAACAATGCAATGGCACAATTATCTCAGCGTTTCCCTAAAAATAAATGCAGATATTTACTGGGTAGCACATATTTTCCTGAGCTCTGCAGAAGCAAAATGCCACAGATTTAGCATAGAACTGAAACGTTCGCTCCCTTCCTCATGATCCTAACAATCCTAATCCTCACCTACGTCCTCATATTCACACGCCGCTCATAATCACACTGTCGCGTAACGACGCAGATCATACATGTCTAGAAAAGAAAAAGTACATGAATAGCAAATGAAACACAAAAGGAACATGATTGTCATCAGGATTATACGGTGTTGGGAAGTCTGGTTGCTAAGGACGTAGCTACACCCTTGGTTACTAGGCTACATACTGTACAGCACAGGGAAAAGGATTTACTATTATATTCCTTCACACACTGATTCCTCATCTGGTACCCTGTTACGTAAACCACAGTGAAAACGGGATAATAATTTGAACACAGGCGCCATTATTGTTGCTTCTTCACATTTGATGTGAAAACGACAATAGCGGAGGCCGTTGCATGTGATTGGCCAATTAAGATGTAGACGAAGAGAGACCATCGGTGTGCTCATTCATCATTGAGTAGCGTATTGTCCTCTGAGATCCTACAACAAAGAAGGACATCGCTTTTTAAATACCCTGCAAGTAAACAAAATATCCTTTAAACCCGGCCCTTCGTATTTGATTGGATCCAGCCGTGTGAAGGCTCCCAGAGTTTGGGATGCGGCCCCTGTTGGTTCACTCGGTGGAGGAGGAGATAATGGAAACATCGGTGGCTTTGCCAAATGAGATCTCAGGATGCATAAATCGTGGGGAAATCACAATGTTTTCTTTCACAAATCAAAGCATGTGTGAAGGATAAACAGACAATGTCATTATCTGGTGATGTGTACAGTTGAAGGATTCTGGGAAAAAAACGCTTTCCAAACAACTCAACGTGCAAATAACACCCTTCAGACGACACTATAAATAGACTCTTATTGGTTTTCTGTCCTTTGTGCCTTTGATTCAACTCAGATATGTCTTTATAATTATTTTTATATATATATATATATATATCTTACCAGTCAAGGTAAGTGAACTAGTGCTTGTGTGTGTTTGTCAGTGTTTGTGTCTGCGTGTGCATGCATGAGGCATGTGCATTTGTGCGTGTGTGTGTGTGTGTGTGTACGTGCGTGCGTGCGTGCGTGTGTGCTTATCTGGCTGTGTGTGCGCATGCATGCATGGATGTGTGTGTGTGTCTCCATGCGTCTGCGTGTGTCTGCGTGTGTCTGTGTGTGTGTGCATGTGTGTGTGTACTGTAGGTCCGTGGTGTGCGGCTGCGCAGTCAGACGATGCTACGCGAGCCACTGGAGTTGCGTCTGCGTGCGAGCGGCAGCGTGTGGAAGAGCGAGGGCGAGTCGGGCGGGCAGAACTGGTGGGGGTGATTGTAGGGGGGAGGGGGCGGCGGCAGAGGGGGCTGGGGGCCGTCCCCCTCCCTGACGACGCGCACCGGCGTCGACATGGCCGACTGGATGAGCCGGTGGGAGGCGGGGCTCTGGCTGAGGAAGGCCTCCATCCGGCCCCGCCCGCTCTGGTCCACGACGATCACCTTGACGATCTGCTGGCACTGGATGAGCGTGTCCGCGCGGAGCTCCCCGGCCTGGATGGGGCAGAGCAGGGTGGGGACGGAGGGGGCCGCCAGGGCCAAGGCCGTGGCCTCAATGCTCGGCGAGCTCAGCTGGTAGGTCTGCAGCCTGTTGTGAATTGACACCTAGTTTAGGAACAGTCAGAGAACGCATGAGGAGTTACCAGCCTGAACGCAGCCTCCACGCAGCCCTCTGGTGGGTCACGCACACGGGCATGCAGGCGTGCAGGGAGCGAGCGCATGCCAGAGAACACACACATTCATTCATACACACTTTGTACACACCAGCCCAGAAATAAAGAGGTGGGGCAGAGGGGGAGGGGGGCGTGGCTACAAGGTTGGAGATTGTGAGGGAACATGTGTGAGTCTGTTTGTATGTTTATGTGTGTGTGTGTGTGTGTGTCTGTACGTACATGTGTGTGTCTGTATGTGTGTGTGTGTGTCTCTGTACGTGTGTGTCTCTGTGTGTGTGTGTGTGTGTGTGTGTGTGTGTGTGTGTGTGTGTGTGTGTGTGTGTGTGTGTGTGTGTGTGAGAGTCTGTACACATACATGCAGTGAGTGCATGGTAGAGGGAGAAGCTGGGAGAGGAGTGTGTGTGTGTGTGTGTGTGTGTGTGTGTGTGTGTGTGTGTGTGTGTGTGTGTGTGTGTGTGTGTGTGTGTGTGTGTGTGTGTGTGTGTGTGTGTCTGTGTGTGTGTGTGTGTGTGCGTGCATGTGCGTGGGTAGGGTAGAAATGACACCGAGGGCGAGGTGTCTCCTGGCCTGACACAGTTATGCACATCTAAAGGACTGGGTCAAAGGGAGGTCAAAGGGAAAGGAGAAATGGAACTGGGAACTCTAAAATAACTACTACTTAGACCTATGGAAAAGAGCTGGGCTGGTTTCCTAGACACACACTCAATCACACGCACACACACACATTCACACACACACACACACACAGTTAATGGTACCAAGCGGCTAGTCTGGTTTTGTAAACGGCGTTCTAGGAACAGGCCGGGCTTATGGCAGGCTGTGAGACCTCGTACAGCAAGGCTGGAGAATGGCGCCTGAAGAAATAAAGGGAAGCTCCAGCAGCCAGCGACGGAGAGCAGCGCCTCCTGATCCACTCACGAGCCAGGGAGAAAGAGAGTGGAGCCTCTGGAGCCTCTAAGGCAGACTCCACTTCTCTGTCTCTGGCTGCACTGTGTGGATCTGAATGCCCCCAAGCAGAGACCCTTGTAAAGCAAAGCATAAAGCACTGTCCTCCCAGAATGAAGCACATTTTCCTAACTAACACACACACACAAACACACACGCGCACGCACACACACGCACACACTTACCTGGGGGAGAGAGTGTAAACCACTCACCTCAACTGTGTTGTTGTTGCTGGTCTTATCGTATGGGTCCTGATGGCCTGTGTGGAGAGATGCAGCTGTGTTTGGTTCTGTAGCTATCAGGCTAAATGTGAACGTCTGCATTTGGAATGGTGTTGTGGAACACACCGCAGTGAGTCGGTGTCGTTACAAGTAAGTCACGACACAGATTCGTCTTGTATTAGAGTCTTAGAATAGTTCTCTCTTCAAACAAGTGGAAACAACAGTGGAGGTGAGAGAATGTCACTTTGTCTTGACACAATGCAGCTTGATTCAAGGACGTTATCTTGACACAATGCAGCTTGATTCAAGGACGTTATCTTGACACAATGCAGCTTGATTCAAGGACGTTATCTTGACACAATGCAGCTTGATTCAAGGACTTTATCTCGAACACAATGCAGCTTGATTCAAGGACTTTATCTCAACTAGGGGTATAATGATTCAACCTCACAACGATTCGATTCGATTACGATTCTTCAGGCAACGATTCAATGCATCATGAAATCTCTTAATTTGACCACGATTCGATTCGATTTGATACATTTTCAATACATTTTCTATCAGTTAATTCCCCCCAAAAATTTTAATACACAAATGTGGCTGGGGGAACTGATTCACTCAGCATGAATGGACTATAGGTCAATAAAAACAATACACACCAAAAAAAACATAAAAATATATATTTTTTTAAATAGTATTATTTTTTTTGATACATTTCTATTATAATCGATTCTAACATATTCAAATCGATGCATCGAATCGAACACATTCGAATCGATGCATTTCGATTAATCGATGCATCGTTACACCCCTAATCTCGACACAATGCAGCTTGCTTCAAGGACTATCTCAACAATGCAGCTTGCTTCAAGGACTATCTCAACAATGCAGCTTGATTCAAGGATTCTATATCAACATAATGCAGCTTGATTTAAGGACTTTGTCTCAACACAATGCAGCTTGATTCAAGGACTTTGTCTCAACACAATGCAGCTTGATTCAAGGACTTTGTCTCAACACAATGCAGCTTGATTCAAGGACTTGTCTCAACACAATGCAGCTTGATTCAAGGACTTTGTCTCAACACAATGCAGCTTGATTCAAGGACTTGTCTCAACACAATGCAGCTTGCTTCTCTCAGAACAAGTGGAATCTGAAAGTGCCTAATTTCAAGATGTTGGCACTAGCTTTGGGAATGTGTTTTCATGGAGTTCAGTTGTACTGATACAAGTTGAATGGACACTGTCAGATATCCCCCCCTTGTTTTGATTAGAATAAGACTTGACAACTCAATGCAAGAAACCAGATAGAAGTAGGGCTGTCCCAGACTAAGGATTTGGATGGTCGACTATGATTGGCCAAAATTTGCCGTTAGTCGACTATTGGTCGACTCGACAACATTGTTTTTTGTTGTTGTATTATTCCATTTGGGCTGTGGGGGGTGCTTAATGTCTGAAGGAGTCGACTGAAGGCTTCTTGTCCTCTGCAAAAGCATGTAATTGGTCCACTGATGGATACATCTTGATATTTGTCTAGTCTAGTGTGTTCATTAGATGGGTGAAATCCTCTTTCAGTGCCTCTGTGCCTGTTTTCGTAGGCAGTTAGCCTCTGGTATGCATGCCATTAGCGTTAGCCACGCTTCTAGGCCTATTTTCTTTTGGAAAGAATGATACAAAAAAATATATATATATATATATATATATATAAATCTTCTTTTTCTTTTTTTTTGTATATATTCGACTAAGAGGTTGGCCAGTCGACTACGGCTCCTTTCGACCGATTAGTTGACTAATCGACTAATAGGGGTCAGCCCTAGATAGAAGTAACACCAACGCTATACACACGTCAACTTGTAAACCTGCCCTCCACGATATTTTAGGAGAATACCCAGCAGACTGAGGAGACTCATGTTAACCTCATTATAATATGCTGTAGTCTAAGTAGACCTCATGTTAACCTCATTATAATATTTATAGTCTGAGTAGACCTCATGTTAACATCATTATAATATTTATAGTCTAAGTAGACCTCATGTTAACCTCATTATAATATTTATAGTCTGAGTAGACCTCATGTTAACCTCATTATAATATTTATAGTCTGAGTAGACCTCATGTTAACCTCATTATAATATTTCTAGTCTGAGTAGACCTCATGTTAACCTCGTTATAATATGCTGTAGTCTGAGTAGACCTCATGTTAACCTCATTATAATATGCTGTAGTCTGAGTAGACCTCATGTTAACCTCATTATAATATGCTGTAGTCTGAGTAGACCTCATGTTAACCTCATTATAATATGCTGTAGTCTGAGTAGACCTCATGTTAACCTCATTATAATATGCTGTAGTCTGAGTAGACCTCATGTTAACCTCATTATAATATGCTGTAGTCTGAGTAGACCTCATGTTAACCTCGCTCATGTTCCCACCTAGTTTGCGGTAGCCATCTTGGTCCTTAGTACTATATACATCAATGGATAAAATGTGACCTTGATCGCCGTCATTGATCTTGGACTTCTTAAAATTCAAGAGTGCAGGTACGTGTCTGACTGTCACTCTATCCACAGCGTTTTAATACTACTGGATAAGAGACGTGCACGTTATCATACGGACACTCCATCATTATCCAGACACACGCACAGACAGAAGTGCTTGCACTAAAGCACACATTATGTAACGACGTGTTGAGACGGGGACGTGTTGCACTAAAGCACACATTATGTAACGACGTGTTGAGACGGTGACGTGTTGCACTAAAGCACACATTATGTAACGACGTGTTGAGACGGGGACGTGTTGCACTAAAGCACACATTATGTAACGACGTGTTGAGACGGTGACGTGTTGCACTAAAGCACACATTATGTAACGACTTGTTGAGACGGTGACGTGTTGCACTAAAGCACACATTATGTAACGACTTGTTGAGACGGTGACGTGTTGCACTAAAGCACACATTATGTAACGACTTGTTGAGACGGTGATGTGTTGCACTAAAGCACACATTATGTAACGACTTGTTGAGACGGTGACGTGTTGCACTAAAGCACACATTATGTAACGACTTGTTGAGACGGTGACGTGTTGCACTAAAGCACACATTATGTAACGACTTGTTGAGACAGGGACGTGTTGCACTAAAGCACACATTATGTAACGACTTGTTGAGACGGGGATGTGTTGCACTAAAGCACACATTATGTAACGACTTGTTGAGACGGTGACGTGTTGCACTAAAGCACACATTATGTAACGACTTGTTGAGACGGTGACGTGTTGCACTAAAGCACACATTATGTAACGACTTGTTGAGACGGTGACGTGTTGCACTAAAGCACACATTATGTAACGACTTGTTGAGACGGTGACGTGTTGCACTAAAGCACACATTATGTAACGACGTGTTGAGACGGTGACGTGTTGCACTAAAGCACACATTATGTAACGACGTGTTGAGACGGTGACGTGTTGCACTAAAGCACACATTATGTAACGACTTGTTGAGACGGTGACGTGTTGCACTAAAGCACACATTATGTAACGACTTGTTGAGACGGTGATGTGTTGCACTAAAGCACACATTATGTAACGACTTGTTGAGACAGGGACGTGTTGCACTAAAGCACACATTATGTAACGACTTGTTGAGACAGTGACGTGTTGCACTAAAGCACACATTATGTAACGACGTGTTGAGACAGTGACGTGTTGCACTAAAGCACACATTATGTAACGACTTGTTGAGACAGTGACGTGTTGCACTAAAGCACACATTATGTAACGACTTGTTGAGACGGGGACGTGTTGCACTAAAGCACACATTATGTAACGACGTGTTGAGACGGTGACGTGTTGCACTAAAGCACACATTATGTAACGACTTGTTGAGACGGTGACGTGTTGCACTAAAGCACACATTATGTAACGACTTGTTGAGACAGGGACGTGTTGCACTAAAGCACACATTATGTAACGACTTGTTGAGACGGTGACGTGTTGCACTAAAGCACACATTATGTAACGACTTGTTGAGACGGTGACGTGTTGCACTAAAGCACACATTATGTAACGACGTGTTGAGACGGTGACGTGTTGCACTAAAGCACACATTATGTAACGACTTGTTGAGACGGGGACGTGTTGCACTAAAGCACACATTATGTAACGACGTGTTGAGACGGTGACGTGTTGCACTAAAGCACACATTATGTAACGACTTGTTGAGACGGTGACGTGTTGCACTAAAGCACACATTATGTAACGACGTGTTGAGACGGTGACGTGTTGCACTAAAGCACACATTATGTAACGACTTGTTGAGACGGTGACGTGTTGCACTAAAGCACACATTATGTAACGACTTGTTGAGACGGGGACGTGTTGCACTAAAGCACACATTATGTAACGACTTGTTGAGACGGGGACGTGTTGCACTAAAGCACACATTATGTAACGACTTGTTGAGACGGGGACGTGTTGCACTAAAGCACACATTATGTAACGACGTGTTGAGACGGTGACGTGTTGCACTAAAGCACACATTATGTAACGACTTGTTGAGACGGTGACGTGTTGCACTAAAGCACACATTATGTAACGACTTGTTGAGACGGTGATGTGTTGCACTAAAGCACACATTATGTAACGACTTGTTGAGACGGGGACGTGTTGCACTAAAGCACACATTATGTAACGACTTGTTGAGACAGGGACGTGTTGCACTAAAGCACACATTATGTAACGACGTGTTGAGACGTGACGTGTTGCACTAAAGCACACATTATGTAACGACGTGTTGAGACGTGACGTGTTGCACTAAAGCACACATTATGTAACGACTTGTTGAGACAGTGACGTGTTGCACTAAAGCACACATTATGTAACGACTTGTTGAGACGGGGACGTGTTGCACTAAAGCACACATTATGTAACGACTTGTTGAGACGGTGACGTGTTGCACTAAAGCACACATTATGTAACGACGTGTTGAGACGTGACGTGTTGCACTAAAGCACACATTATGTAACGACGTGTTGAGACGTGACGTGTTGCACTAAAGCACACATTATGTAACGACGTGTTGAGACAGTGACGTGTTGCACTAAAGCACACATTATGTAACGACTTGTTGAGACGGGGACGTGTTGCACTAAAGCACACATTATGTAACGACTTGTTGAGACGGGGACGTGTTGCACTAAAGCACACATTATGTAACGACTTGTTGAGACGGGGACGTGTTGCACTAAAGCACACATTATGTAACGACTTGTTGAGACGGTGACGTGTTGCACTAAAGCACACATTATGTAACGACTTGTTGAGACGGGGACGTGTTGCACTAAAGCACACATTATGTAACGACGTGTTGAGACGGTGACGTGTTGCACTAAAGCACACATTATGTAACGACTTGTTGAGACGGTGACGTGTTGCACTAAAGCACACATTATGTAACGACTTGTTGAGACAGTGACGTGTTGCACTAAAGCACACATTATGTAACGACGTGTTGAGACAGGGACGTGTTGCACTAAAGCACACATTATGTAACGACTTGTTGAGACGGTGATGTGTTGCACTAAAGCACACATTATGTAACGACTTGTTGAGACGGTGACGTGTTGCACTAAAGCACACATTATGTAACGACGTGTTGAGACAGGGACGTGTTGCACTAAAGCACACATTATGTAACGACTTGTTGAGACGGGGACGTGTTGCACTAAAGCACACATTATGTAACGACTTGTTGAGACGGGGACGTGTTGCACTAAAGCACACATTATGTAACGACTTGTTGAGACGGGGACGTGTTGCACTAAAGCACACATTATGTAACGACTTGTTGAGACGGTGATGTGTTGCACTAAAGCACACATTATGTAACGACTTGTTGAGACGGGGACGTGTTGCACTAAAGCACACATTATGTAACGACTTGTTGAGACGGTGACGTGTTGCACTAAAGCACACATTATGTAACGACTTGTTGAGACAGTGACGTGTTGCACTAAAGCACACATTATGTAACGACTTGTTGAGACAGTGACGTGTTGCACTAAAGCACACATTATGTAACGACGTGTTGAGACAGTGACGTGTTGCACTAAAGCACACATTATGTAACGACTTGTTGAGACAGTGATGTGTTGCACTAAAGCACACATTATGTAACGACTTGTTGAGACGGTGATGTGTTGCACTAAAGCACACATTATGTAACGACTTGTTGAGACGGGGACGTGTTGCACTAAAGCACACATTATGTAACGACTTGTTGAGACGGGGACGTGTTGCACTAAAGCACACATTATGTAACGACTTGTTGAGACGGGGACGTGTTGCACTAAAGCACACATTATGTAACGACTTGTTGAGACGGGGACGTGTTGCACTAAAGCACACATTATGTAACGACTTGTTGAGACAGGGACGTGTTGCACTAAAGCACACATTATGTAACGACTTGTTGAGACGGTGACGTGTTGCACTAAAGCACACATTATGTAACGACTTGTTGAGACGGGGACGTGTTGCACTAAAGCACACATTATGTAACGACGTGTTGAGACGTGACGTGTTGCACTAAAGCACACATTATGTAACGACTTGTTGAGACGGGGACGTGTTGCACTAAAGCACACATTATGTAACGACTTGTTGAGACGGGGACGTGTTGCACTAAAGCACACATTATGTAACGACTTGTTGAGACGGGGACGTGTTGCACTAAAGCACACATTATGTAACGACTTGTTGAGACGGTGACGTGTTGCACTAAAGCACACATTATGTAACGACGTGTTGAGACGGGGACGTGTTGCACTAAAGCACACATTATGTAACGACTTGTTGAGACAGTGACGTGTTGCACTAAAGCACACATTATGTAACGACTTGTTGAGACGGGGACGTGTTGCACTAAAGCACACATTATGTAACGACTTGTTGAGACGGTGACGTGTTGCACTAAAGCACACATTATGTAACGACTTGTTGAGACAGTGACGTGTTGCACTAAAGCACACATTATGTAACGACGTGTTGAGACGGGGACGTGTTGCACTAAAGCACACATTATGTAACGACTTGTTGAGACAGTGACGTGTTGCACTAAAGCACACATTATGTAACGACTTGTTGAGACGGGGACGTGTTGCACTAAAGCACACATTATGTAACGACTTGTTGAGACGGTGACGTGTTGCACTAAAGCACACATTATGTAACGACTTGTTGAGACAGTGACGTGTTGCACTAAAGCACACATTATGTAACGACTTGTTGAGACAGGGACGTGTTGCACTAAAGCACACATTATGTAACGACGTGTTGAGACGGTGACGTGTTGCACTAAAGCACACATTATGTAACGACGTGTTGAGACGGTGACGTGTTGCACTAAAGCACACATTATGTAACGACTTGTTGAGACGGTGACATGTTGCACTAAAGCACACATTATGTAATGACTTGTTGAGACGGTGACATGTTGCACTAAAGCACACATTATGTAACGACGTGTTGAGACGGTGACGTGTTGCACTAAAGCACACATTATGTAACGACTTGTTGAGACGGTGACATGTTGCACTAAAGCACACATTATGTAACGACGTGTTGAGACGGTGATGTGTTGCACTAAAGCACACATTATGTAACGACGTGTTGAGACAGGGACGTGTTGCACTAAAGCACACATTATGTAACGACTTGTTGAGACAGTGACGTGTTGCACTAAAGCACACATTATGTAACGACTTGTTGAGACAGGGACGTGTTGCACTAAAGCACACATTATGTAACGACTTGTTGAGACGGTGACATGTTGCACTAAAGCACACATTATGTAACGACTTGTTGAGACGGTGACGTGTTGCACTAAAGCACACATTATGTAACGACTTGTTGAGACGGGGACGTGTTGCACTAAAGCACACATTATGTAACGACTTGTTGAGACGGTGACGTGTTGCACTAAAGCACACATTATGTAACGACGTGTTGAGACAGGGACGTGTTGCACTAAAGCACACATTATGTAACGACTTGTTGAGACGGTGACGTGTTGCACTAAAGCACACATTATGTAACGACTTGTTGAGACGGGGACGTGTTGCACTAAAGCACACATTATGTAACGACTTGTTGAGACGGTGACGTGTTGCACTAAAGCACACATTATGTAACGACGTGTTGAGACGGTGATGTGTTGCACTAAAGCACACATTATGTAACGACGTGTTGAGACAGTGACGTGTTGCACTAAAGCACACATTATGTAACGACTTGTTGAGACAGGGACGTGTTGCACTAAAGCACACATTATGTAACGACTTGTTGAGACGGTGACATGTTGCACTAAAGCACACATTATGTAACGACGTGTTGAGACGGTGACGTGTTGCACTAAAGCACACATTATGTAACGACGTGTTGAGACGGTGACGTGTTGCACTAAAGCACACATTATGTAACGACTTGTTGAGACGGTGATGTGTTGCACTAAAGCACACATTATGTAACGACTTGTTGAGACGGGGACGTGTTGCACTAAAGCACACATTATGTAACGACTTGTTGAGACGGTGACATGTTGCACTAAAGCACACATTATGTAACGACTTGTTGAGACGGTGACGTGTTGCACTAAAGCACACATTATGTAACGACTTGTTGAGACGGGGACGTGTTGCACTAAAGCACACATTATGTAACGACTTGTTGAGACGGGGACGTGTTGCACTAAAGCACACATTATGTAATGACTTGTTGAGACGGTGACGTGTTGCACTAAAGCACACATTATGTAACGACTTGTTGAGACGGGGACGTGTTGCACTAAAGCACACATTATGTAACGACTTGTTGAGACGGGGACGTGTTGCACTAAAGCACACATTATGTAACGACTTGTTGAGACGGTGACGTGTTGCACTAAAGCACACATTATGTAACGACTTGTTGAGACGGGGACGTGTTGCACTAAAGCACACATTATGTAACGACGTGTTGAGACGGGGACGTGTTGCACTAAAGCACACATTATGTAACGACTTGTTGAGACGGTGACGTGTTGCACTAAAGCACACATTATGTAACGACTTGTTGAGACGGTGACGTGTTGCACTAAAGCACACATTATGTAACGACTTGTTGAGACAGTGACGTGTTGCACTAAAGCACACATTATGTAACGACTTGTTGAGACGGTGACGTGTTGCACTAAAGCACACATTATGTAACGACTTGTTGAGACAGTGACGTGTTGCACTAAAGCACACATTATGTAACGACGTGTTGAGACAGTGACGTGTTGCACTAAAGCACACATTATGTAACGACTTGTTGAGACAGTGACGTGTTGCACTAAAGCACACATTATGTAACGACGTGTTGAGACGTGACGTGTTGCACTAAAGCACACATTATGTAACGACTTGTTGAGACGGTGACGTGTTGCACTAAAGCACACATTATGTAACGACGTGTTGAGACGGTGACGTGTTGCACTAAAGCACACATTATGTAACGACTTGTTGAGACAGGGACGTGTTGCACTAAAGCACACATTATGTAACGACTTGTTGAGACGGGGACGTGTTGCACTAAAGCACACATTATGTAACGACTTGTTGAGACAGTGACGTGTTGCACTAAAGCACACATTATGTAACAACGTGTTGAGACGGGGACGTGTTGCGGGCAGAAGGTGGTACCTGATGGCGAGCCGTGCCCTGTATGCGTGTCCACTTGTCCACCGTTGGCGTGTGTCCCGTGAGGCTGGATGCCTTGCTGCCTGTCCATCTCCCCTACAACACACAACACAGAGCACCATCATGAACCTCACCAGTGCTAGGTGGATTTCCTCTGTGGATAGCGTGTGTGTGTGTGTGTGTGTGTGTGTGTGTGTGTGTGTGTGTGTGTGTGTGTGTGTGTGTGTGTGTGTGTGTGTGTGTGTGTGTGTGTGTGTGTGTGTGTGTGTGTGTGTGTGTGTGTGTGTGTGTGTGTGTGTGTGTGTGTGTGTGTGTGTGTGTGTGTGTGTGTGTGTGTGTGTGTGTGTGTGTGTGTGTGTGTGTGTGTGTGTGTGTGTGTGTGTGTGTGTGTGTGTGTGTGTGTGTGTGTGTGTGTTGCACGTATTTCCTCATGACTCATGAGACCCTCTCTATAAAACAGCAGTACCTTCAGTCATACTGTACATATATCTGCCAGGCACATACTATAATAGCGGACAACAAATAAATGCTTCTCATTGGTAAGTATGTATCAGGGTTACTGTAGTTAAGTAAAACTAAACTAAAGTAAAACTAAACTAAAAACTAAAAGAGAAAACTAGTTTATTTTTAGAAAGAAAGAAAAACAAAAACGAACTGAAACAATTCTGAACATACAAATTTCTTTAAATTTTAAATGCAAATAATTTCTTTAGTCTGTGAATTTGGTCAAATGTGTCAACACAGCAAGTGTGAGGATGTCATGATCCCCACTCCTGCCTCTCCCTCTCTCTCTCTCTCTCTCTCTCTCTCTCTCTCTCTCTCTCTCTCTCTCTCTCTCTCTCTCTCTCTCTCTCTCTCTCTCTCTCTCTCTCTCTCTCTCTCTCTCTGTTTCCATATTTGGTCATCTTCCTGTCCCCACTCCTCATGGTCCATCCAATTCACCTTCCCAGTCTGCACACCTGCCTGCCATCAGTTCATCATCATACAATACATCTACTCTGGTTTTCCATCCACTAGATCGTAGACTCACCAGTTTGTCAATGTTTCTAGCCATCTATTCTGGTTACTGTTTTGTCAGTAGTCTGTGCTACAGAGGTTTCTGCCTGCCTGCCTCTCCCTAGCCCTGCATCTCAGACCAGTCCCCCTGTCTCCCCTCTAGCCCTGCATCTCAGACCAGTCCTCCCCCGTCTCCCATCTAGCCCTGCATCTCAGCCCAGTCCTCCCCTGTCTCCCATCTAGCCCTGCATCTCAGACCAGTCCTCCCCTGTCTCCCATCTAGCCCTGCATCTCAGCCCAGTCCTCCCCTGTCTCCCCTCTAGCCCTGCATCTCAGCCCAGTCCTCCCCTGTCTCCCCTCTAGCCCTGCATCTCAGACCAGTCCTCCCCTGTCTCCCATCTAGCACTGCATCTCAGACCAGTCCTCCCCTGTCTCCCATCTAGCCCTGCATCTCAGCCCAGTCCTCCCCTGTCTCCCATCTAGCCCTGCATCTCAGACCAGTCCTCCCCTGTCTCCCATCTAGCCCTGCATCTCAGCCCAGTCCTCCCCTGTCTCCCCTCTAGCCCTGCATCTCAGCCCAGTCCTCCCCTGTCTCCCCTCTAGCCCTGCATCTCAGACCAGTCCTCCCCTGTCTCCCATCTAGCCCTGCATCTCAGCCCAGTCCTCCCCTGTCTCCCCTCTAGCCCTGCATCTCAGACCAGTCCTCCCCTGTCTCCCCTCTAGCCCTGCATCTCAGACCAGTCCCCCCCTGTCTCCCATCTAGCCCTGCATCTCAGCCCAGTCCTCCCCTGTCTCCCCTCTAGCCCTGCATCTCAGCCCAGTCCCCCCCTGTCTCCCATCTAGCCCTGCATCTCAGCCCAGTCCTCCCCTGTCTCCCCTCTAGCCCTGCATCTCAGCCCAGTCCTCCCCTGTCTCCCCTCTAGCCCTGCATCTCAGCCCAGTCCCCCCCTGTCTCCCATCTAGCACTGCATCTCAGCCCAGTCCTCCCCTGTCTCCCCTCTAGCCCTGCATCTCAGACCAGTCCCCCCCTGTCTCCCATCTAGCCCTGCATCTCAGCCCAGTCCCCCCCTGTCTCCCATCTAGCCCTGCATCCCAGCCCAGTCCTCCCCTGTCTCCCCTCTAGCCCTGCATCTCAGACCAGTCCTCCCCTGTCTCCCCTCTCACCTAACCCCCCTCAGTCAGTTATAGTATCTCTAAATAACGTTTGAAACTTTTGTTTAAAAAAGGGGCAAATGTCTGAGCTTGGGGGCGGTGTGACATTTACATTATAATCACATGAGTGGTTTCGTTGGCTAATCGCCTGATTCAAATAAGCATATCTTCTTCAGATATTTTCAGATTTCAATGTATGACACATCATTTGAAAGCTTACATTCTGTAGAAAATCCGTAAAAATCTAAATAATTACAGAGGGAGACATGAGCCACAAACTGATGGACATGGTCACAATTGCCTTCACAAATAAAAAATTTTGTATTACACACAATACCCATTCTGAACTTCTTAAATCTGGCCCCCATAAAATGTTTTAAATAAAAACGATTCTACTATCCTATTTTTAAACAATAGAAACTAAAGTAAAACTAAAACCCAGTCTGGAAACTAACTGAAACTAAACTGAAAACAAAATAATTTAAATGGAATAAAAGTTTAAACTCGTGAAAAATACAAAACTACCTAACCAACCATGTGTATGTGAGAGCAAGAGCAAAAATGTATGCACATGTACTTAGTCAATGTGTGTGTATGCATGTATGGGCGTTTACACGATTGTGTATGTATTATCTATTATGTATTATGTATAATGCGTTGAAAGGAGTATCCTTCCTTACACTGGATGTGAATCTGCTCCATCTCGTTGACCTCCGTGATGGACTCCCTCAGCTCCTCAGCAAACCTCCTCAGCTCCTCTCCGCTGGGGGAGCAGAAACTGACCAGCTGCTTCTTCTCCGAGGTGAAGGGACTCAGCATGGTGATGCCGTGGGCGTAGTCTGGTGACATATCAACTATAGTTAAACCTATAGTCTGGTGACATATCAACTATAGTCAAACCTATAGTCTGGTGACATATCAACTGTAGTAAAACCTATAGTCTGGTGACATATCAACTGTAGTCAAACCTATAGTCTGGTGACATATCAACTGTAGTAAAACCTATAGTCTGGTGACATATCAACTATAGTCAAACCTATAGTCTGGTGACATATCAACTGTAGTAAAACCTATAGTCTGGTGACATATCAACTGTAGTCAAACCTATAGTCTGGTGACATATCAACTGTAGTAAAACCTATAGTCTGGTGACATATCAACTGTAGTAAAACCTATAGTCTGGTGACATATCAACTATAGTAAAACCTATAGTCTGGTGACATATCAACTGTAGTAAAACCTATAGTCTGGTGACATATCAACTGTAGTAAAACCTATAGTCTGGTGACATATCAACTATAGTCAAACCTATAGTCTGGTGACATATCAACTAGTAAAACCTATAGTCTGGTGACATATAAACTATAGTAAAACCTATAGTCTGGTGACATATCAACTATAGTCAAACCTATAGTCTGGTGACATAAACTATAGTAAAACCTATAGTCTGGTGACATATAAACTGTAGTAAAACCTATAGTCTGGTGACATCACAACACTGGAGGTCAGTCCCATGCCAAAATAAACTATAGTAAAACATATAGTCCTTCGGATGAAACGCTAAACCAAGGTCATGAATCTTGGTCATTAAAGAACCCAGGACGCCTATCGTAAAGAGTAGGGGGCTCCCCGACGTTCCTGGCCAAATTCCCAATCAGGTCTCTGACATCAAGGCCACCTAATCGTCCCTTCCCCTTAATTGGCTGACATAAATCCCTGTCTCCTGAGCCATTCAGCCATTGTGTAGTGTGATGTGTGCCTGGTGCCAGTGTATGGCAGCCATTGAGCCTGCATAGCCCAAGGTTGGGTCCTACCAGTGGTGGTGAAAGAGGCTATTTCCACCCTACATTGTGGGGAGAGCTTTGAGTGTCTGGAAAAGCGCTATATAAATGTAATGTGCCAAAATTAACTATAGTAAAAACCTATAGTAAACCTATAGGGGGTGGGGGGGTGCACCCACTATAGACTACCACAATAAATCTGGTCACCATAGTATTTCTCTAGCGGAATATTTGGTGAAATCACTTTCCTGTGATTTTGCCATAGAAATGCTACCTTTCTATGGTGAATCACTACAGTATTATATATGTATGGCAAAGAAACACAGTAATACTATAGATTTACTGTAGTTCATTTCCCAACCTTTTCTCTTCTTGCCGAGCACCGGTTTTGCAGGCTCTTGTGAAGCCTAATCTAATAGAATTGACCATTTTTAGACAGCTAACTCGTGTGCCTTGGGGGCGTTGTAGTCAGCCTATATTGCAGCCTATTCAGCCCGCAATGCAGGAGTCTTGGAGAGAGACACATTATTCTCCCCTCTCTGAAAAGCCTGCTGTAGATAACTCAGCATGCATCATGCTGTTATTGAAGAGGTGGAGGTGTGAGCTCTCGGCTCAGCTCTTAATACACTTAATAGGCTACGGTTGAGTTGAATTGATCAATGACCGTGCTGCAAATGTGTGTCTTACATTCATTGCTGAAGAGGTGGAACTGCATGCCCAGCAGACCCATTGCTTTGCAGAAGGTGTAGGAGGCTGAACTTTTCTTCTTGGGACACAGCTTCAAGATCTGACAACAGAACAGACACACACCGTAGGACTGTGGGCTGAACGAACAGTCTCATTAGAGCCTTCTCCCCTCTCCCTACCTGCGTATAATCCTTTGTATATACCTACTTATACACCTGCATATAACTGTGTATGATAGCATGTACAATAATGCTGTATATACTGCATTATATATATATATTTATACTTACCTTACATATATTTATCCACATCTGTCACTCTGTACATACCTGCATATATATTTTTTACATATCTGTAGATACTATATAGATATATCTGTACTCTGTACATATACCTTACCTACTCTTACTAGTTACACTGCTGGCCAGTATGACTTACTACCATAGTGTCTTTATACCTGTATCACAGTACATATTAATAGTACAACTCTATACATGTGATTAGCACTATTACTCAGTAGTACTAATTTATATATGTCATACCCAGTTTAATCTCCTGTACATTGTATATTGCTATTGCACTTTACTGTTACATTTGCGCTCTGGTTGGATGCCAAACTTATTTTCGTTGTACTGTACTACTTGTGCTTTATGATGACAATACATTTTAATCTAATCTAATCTCCGGTAGTGTTGTACAGTCGAGACCAACTAAACCAAGACCAAGTCGAGACCAAGACTTTGAGGGAGGCGAGACAGAGTGAAGAACAAGACCAGACCAATGCAAGTCTAATTCAAGGTCATAACCGTAAGGGTGTTGATCTGCCATCAGAGTGACGGCTCAACATTTACACTATTTCTGGTCAAATTGGTAGAATTCCAAAAGAAAGAAACAATTATATAGGAATATTAGTCAAATACAATACTAAAGGCTCAATACAGTGAAACGCCTTACTGCTGCTAAATTAACATGAGTCTCAAATGATCACATCAGCCACTGATGGGTAAATGATTCAGTATGTAAAAACTAGTATGATGATGTAGTGGGGTGATCTGTATGCCAGAGGATAATAAACAGAAGCGTTAGTTTATAGTAGTTATATAAAATATATATTTATTTTATAATGTAAAAGCCTGTTGCCCTGCAGTAGAAAACAAGTTAACAATTTCTACTCGTGAATAAACCAAGTTATTGGTTGCCATTGAAGGGGGACGTTTTACATCCAATCACAAAGAAAATGTCAAGAAAATTATGAAAATAAAGCCCAGGAAGGTAATGATGTATCATTACAGTTGTGGTATTGACTGATCTTGAAATACAATTCTAAGACCTCTTTGTCCGAGACCAACTCAAGACAGAGTAAAATGCAGTCAAATTCCGAGACGACACAGGCTACATTCACACTGCAAGGCTTTAGTGCTCAATTATGATTCATTGCTCTGAAAGTCACATGATCAGACTGAGGTCACATTGCAAAATAATCTGACCTGTACCTGATTTAGGACCACATTATGAAAGTGGCCCAAATCAGAATTGAAGAGATCAGATTCTACATGATTTGTGTTGTCTACACTGTTCAGATCTGAGTCACAGAATGAGCAAAGAAATCAGATTTGGGCCAATTTTGGGATTTTGCTTTTGTTTGCAGTGTGAACGTGGCCAAAGATACCCTCAGAATGCGGTCTGGAGACTGATCTGAAGGACAACAACACCCTCATGACCACTGCCCCTTTAAACAGGAACACTGATCTGATGTCTTCTATGCATTGCTGGAGTTTGAGACCAATCTCTATTCACCTCAGTCTCTCTGGTATCAAGTGTTCCAATCCACCCTTCAGAGTCGGTCCTGCGGGGTTCTTACCAGCAGCAGGTTGTTGAAGAGGGAGAGAGAGGGGGGAGGGAGAGGGAGAGAGAGGGGGGAGAGAGAGGGGGGGGGAGAGAGAGGGGGGGGGAGAGGGAGAGAGAGAGGGAGAGAGAGGGGGAGAGAGATAGGGGGGGAGAGAGGGAGAGAGAGAGAGTGTGTGGGGGTTCTTACCAGCAGCAGGTTGTTGAAGAGGGAGAGAGAGGGGGGAGGGAGAGGGAGAGAGAGGGGGGAGAGAGAGGGGGGGGAAGAGAGAGAGAGGGGGGAGAGAGAGAGGGGGGGAGAGAGGGAGAGAGAGAGAGGGAGAGAGATAGTGTGTGTGGGGGTTCTTACCAGCAGCAGGTCGTTGAAGAGGAAGACCTCTCGCTGGAGCTGAACCAGTTTCTGCTTATGGGCCTTGTTGGCGTCGGGCACCTCGAACAGGCGACAGCAGCACACCAGACGCCTGTGAGGGACCGCCAGGATCTACAGGTGGAGGAGAGAGAGAGAGAGGGAGGGGGGGAGAGAGGGGGGAGGGAGAGAGAGGGGGGAAGGAGAGAGGGAGAGAGAAAGAGGGAGGGAGAGAGAGGGAGGGGGGAGAGGGGGGAGGGAGAGAGAGGGAGATAGAGATGGGGAGAGAGGGGGGAGTTAGAGAGAGAGAGAGAGAGAGAGAGAGAGAGAGAGAGAGAGAGAGAGAGAGAGAGAGAGAGAGAGAGAGAGATGGAGGGAGAGAGGGATAGAGAGAAAGAAAGAGAGAGGGAGAGAGAGAGAGTGTGTGGGGGGTTAAGAAAGGACAGAGAGGACAGGATGAACAGTTGACAGAGAGACAGCCGGAGGTAGAGGCAGCACAACACACTTCAAAGTGCAGACAGAAGAAAAGAAGGAAGAGATAGATGCTTACACGCACACAAGCAATTCTGCTGCACGCACATACACACACATAGACATGAATGCAGACATACACACATAGTCACAAATATGCATATATTTATACACTCACGCACACACATACACACACTAATAAGCTAAATTGCACACAGACACACACACACATACATAAGCACACACACTAAGCTAAATAACATACACACTCTCTCATACACACACACACACACACACACACACACACACACACACTTGCATGCACGTGCACACACACACACTACTAAGTTAAATCACACGCACACACACACACACATTAACATGTCACTCACAGTTTTCATGCCCAGGATGGACTGCTCCACACGGCTGACATAAGTAACATGGTCTTCATTGGAACGCAGCTCTCTCTGCTGGATCCTCTCGTAGATCCCTGCCACCATGTCCCTGGGGATGTCCGCTCCGTCGTCCACTCCTGAGGGAACAAGGGCACGTAGTATCAAGGTGCTACATACTACTAAAGAGAAGTCGGCTCACTCTGCGGGAGCTGGGACTAACAATACCAGAGCCCTGCATCCTTGAATGAGGAGTCACCCATATCTAAGATTCTCTGCTGATCATGTGACGTTGTCGCGTCACGTCAGGTAAAAAAGTGGTCCGACCAATCAGAGGCCACGCTACAGGACGCACTTGATGACGTCGACTGGCTGATGTTTCAGTCAAGCTCAAGTGACGTCAGTGAGTTCGCTCAGGTTGTTGTTAGCTTTATAATGACACTAGCAGATAGCATTGTACCCACGAAAAAGGTTCGGGTTTTCCCGAACCAGAAACCGTGGGTTGACAATACTATCCGAGTGGCACTGAATGCTCGCACCACTGCTTATAACCTGGGCAGAGCGTCAGGAAATATGGACGAGTATAAGGCTACAGTCTATACTCTGCGCAAGGCTGTAAAGCTTGCTAAGAGGACATACGCTGGCAAGATAGAGGCACAAATGGTCCAGAACGACACAAGAGGTTTATGGCGAGGACTATGGACGATAACTGACTACTGACTCAATGGGGAGTGCCGACGCCTCTCTCGCGGACCAACTCAACTCCTTTTACGCACGGTTCGGTGCAAACAGTAGCGACGCTATCTCACCGGCTAACGACATCACTGACACACCGGTCGTCGTGGAGGGGGGGGGGGGGGGGGGCATCCGCGGGGGGGGCACTCTCTCAGTGACGGAACACAGTGTGAGAAGAGCATTTATGCGGGTGAACACCAGAAAAGCAGCTGGCCCAGATGGGATAACAGGACGCCTCTATGCCTTCTACAACGGCGCTCAGGTTCCGGGTTCCTCTGATTGGCCACGACGCCCACGTGACCCTACGCTAGCCCGCCCCCTTCCTGCCGCGCCGCGCTCCCTCAGCTTCCGCGCTCCCTCAGCTTCCTTATAACGAATCATTAAAAAAATATACCGTTAACTGGAATATGTTGTTTCTTTACACATATGTTGGATTATGTAATTGGTTAACTGGAATATGTTGTTTCTTTACACATATGTTGGATTATGTAATTGGTTTGTCATGACAAACCAATAAAAATCGCGAATTAACCGGTGGCCACAACAACACACAGTACTGGTGGTGGTGGAGGACCGGGGGGCTCCGCGTCTCGGGGCGGCAGGGGGAGAGGAGGCGGCCGGGGAGGTCGAGGGGGAAGACGGACGCCTGTCTGCAAGAAAGTGGTCTACGACGACCACGAGAGTGAAGAGGAGGAGGACGACGCGGTCAGCTTGCGATCAGAGGAGGACGAGTACTGTGTGTTGTTGTGTTGTTGTTTCCAATAAAAAATTGCGAATTAACCGGTGGCCACAACAACACACAGTACTCGTCCTCCTCTGATCGCAAGCTGACCGCGTCGTCCTCCTCCTCTTCACTCTCGTGGTCGTCGTAGACCACTTTCTTGCAGACAGGCGTCCGTCTTCCCCCTCGACCTCCCCGGCCGCCTCCCCGGCCGCCTCCCCGGCCGCCTCCCCAGCCGCCTCCCTGGCTGCCTCCTCTCCCCCTCATGACAAACCAATTACATAATCCAACATATGTGTAAAGAAACAACATATTCCAGTTAACCAATTACATAATCCAACATATGTGTAAAGAAACAACATATTCCAGTTAACGGTAATTTTTTTTAATGATTCGTTATAAGGAAGCTGAGAGAGCGCGGAAGCTGAGGGAGCGCGGCGCGGCAGGAAGGGGGCGGGCTAGTGTAGGGTCACGTGGGCGTCGTGGCCAATCAGAGGAACCCGGAACCTGAGCGCCGTTGTAGAAGGCATAGAGGCTAACAGGACAGATACTTAAGTCCTGTGCTAACCAGCTAGCCCCAGTGTTCACCACCATATTTAATCTATCCCTGGCTGAGTCCATGGTCCCTGCCTGCTTCAAGGTGTCCACTATAATCCCGGTACCAAAGAAATCCTCCCCAGCAGGTCTTAATGACTACAGACCCGTGGCACTCACCTCTGTGGTCATGAAATGTTTTGAGAGGGTGATTAAGGAAGCTGGATGCCATCATGGAGAACCCCTACCACCCCCTCTACGACGAGCTAGTCAAGATGAGAAGCTCGTTCAGCCACAGACTCATCCCCCCCCGACACTCAACTAACCGCCTCGGACAGTCCTTCATACCAGCGGCCATCAGGCTCCACAACAGTGGGCAGCGACTAGCAGCCTCCAGGCCCCACAACAGGGGGCAGCGACAGCGACTGCTACCAGACATTGACCTGGGACTTATAGGAACCCAAGGGGGACAAAGTAGACTACCCTGGTACTTTGATTAATGATTAATGTATACTCAGTAGATAGTAAATTATTATTATAACACTACCTCTTGCATACTGCACCTCATGTGACACTGTGAATAATGTGAATATTCCTCAGCTAGTCAGATAGTAAATTATATTGACCATATTGATCAAATTGTTTACACTGCCTGTGTTGTCTTTTACTACCTGTATACTGTGTTGTTTTACTACCTGTACCCCTCCCCCCCTCCCCCCCATGCTGCTATGATGCCTGAATTTCCCCAAGGGGATCAATAAAGGAATATCTTATCTTATCTTATCTTATCTTAAGGATTACATTTGTGCCTCCCTACCCAGTGATATGGACCCTTTGCAATTTGCATACAGGCCAAACAGGTCCACTGACGATGCGGTCTCTCAGGTACTTGTGGAATAATATAAGAAGTCATGGCGAGGTAAGTATCCAAGCACACCATCGTACGCGGCCTGAGGTAAGGTCAACTTCAATTTAACATCACAGACTATAAAGATAAAGAGCTATTTTGTCTGATTCCATGCAAAGATCAGATCCAGATGATATAAAATGCATGATGGTGTTACAGTGAATTGAACGAATCCTAAATGATTTTCCTCTTTAGCAGAAAGGCGTTGAATCATGTATGTAAATATTTCTCTAAGGCAGGTTTTTATCATCCTCAGATCATATTGGTGAAAGGACACAATGAGTGAGAAGGAGTGACTCATGATTGACCTGAACCACGAACGACACCGCCAGGGACAACAACAACCGTGGGAGAGCTGCCATCCAACCCAGCCCACACGACACAGACGTCCCCAAGGAAGGGGAGCAGAGGACGACGAAGGAGACTGACCAAGGAGACACTGACAGAGAGGAGATCAACCTTCGACGGAAAAAGAGAAGACACCTACGAGTTCAGAGTTATCACCATCAACGAGATTGAGCCTGTCCACCATCCGTGTGGGAGAGAGCGTCCTACTGACTGGCCACTACACCGGCAAACCCTCACCCTCCACCTAGTGGTACCACGATGACGGGGAGCGGGGGAGCGACCGACACAGCATGTTAAAGAACACCCTACCGCCATGTCTCTGGGCCTGATGAAGGCCAAGCGTGAGCACAGCGGCAGATGGAGAGCAACACAGGCTCCGGGAGGGGAATCTGCAGCGTCCCCGTGGACGGCCACCCCACTACTCGCAAATAACCCTGTGACCTTTGACGAGACACACAGGGAGTGGATGACGACCTCCTGTAGGCCCCCTCTGAATGATGGAGGAGTGAATGTTTCCGACTGCATCGTCAAGAAGAGAGACATCATCAGAGACCTGTGGACCAAGAGGCGTCACACACGAGAAACACATTGTCCACATTGTTATGTATTTATTTATTTTTTACTGTCTTACTGCCACACGACAGGCTCACAGAAACATCAACTGAATGTACGATACATTCAACACACATCAAGACCACCACAGAAGGACACACCCCTGGCAGAGAACAGCTTGTCAACAGCGAAGCGACATCTGTCAGATTCATGCCTTCACAAACAAGAACTGTTTCACAAAATTCATATGTATCTGGAAAATTATGAACTAATAATGTGAATAACAAGCAACAATGGAGTGCTAAAGGGAAGAATGATCACAGAGTCACAGTGCATCACATTCGAACAACCTTAAGTGCCAAATTATAGTGTTAAACAGGACAGAATCAGTTAGTTTATTGTCTCATAAAAGAAGACACCAAGTTTTGTTTTTGACCATTGATAGTATTATGCACAATATACTAGAACAATGCATAAAACCTTTTATCTAAATTATATACACATATAGTTTAACACGGGTACCATAATCATCTTTTATGTCAGTTTTTTTTTTTTTTTTTTATGTTCTCTTTATACACATTAGCCACTAAGGTAATGTCTATTGTAAATATTACTATGTTTGTATGTGTACAACCATGATCTTAGCTCCCATAGATATTATCATGAAGACACATAGTTACCACTTAAATGTCTGATTCACGACGTGAATGACTGGAGGTAAGTGCCAAGATATAGGCACAACTAGAGCTTCTAATGATTATGTTGTCTGGTGTTTGATATCAGAGTTGAGGACCACTCATTGATATAGGTATTTGAGATTATTAATAAAAGAAAAGGGTGATATTCCCACATCTCTGATATCAAAATAACACAGACTTTAGTCCAGTCAATCATGTCATGAATCACGTATGTAAATATTTCTATTTTAAACTGTTATGCCCACCACGGATTTGAATTGATTTTCATTCATTAATCCGGTAAACCAACAAATCACAATGGCCAAAATGTTCATTATTTTAATTCTTTTCCATTTCATTCATTATCTAATAACCGATGGATTACATCGATCACATTCTTTTACCATATCTATTCACTTTTCAATATTTTACCTGTTCCAAATAATCCTGGTATATTATACATTAATCTCACCCACATTATGAAGAGAAAAGTGAGTAACTGTGGAATAATATAATGATTCCCCAACGCTCATGTAAAGACATTCCCCTCCCCTTTGTCCCCTATACTGTGTCCCCCCCCCCACCCATTTTGACCTATCAAATGGGACCACCCCCCCCCCCCCTTTTGAACTATATAAGGCTCCTCCCGACAGCATTCCAGGGCCCTCATTCATCAACCTGACTTACGCACAGATTTGTGCTTACCCTGTGCGTACGATCATTTCTAAGCAAAGAGTGGGATTCATCAATTTCAACTTGAACTTGACTCCGTGCTTACGTGTACGCACAGCTCGGACCACACTTAGCTGACGCCCAGTGGTAGAATATCGTTACTACGCATAAGCACTGCTCAGTTCTGCATTCGTTTCAAGGCGGAAATAAAGACACTGGCGCGTGTTCTGTATGACCCCCGTGATTCATTATAGTTAATTGTGAAATAGCGATATTAGTGTAATTATTGTCAAACCCTAAATAGCATGTGGAATAGGTCTTTCTCTCCGAATGAATGCAGGTTTATATATATAGCGTTATGGGGTGCACTGACTGCGCTCGCAGGAACTGTTTTCAGAGATAGCATCAGATAGGGATGAATGAGGGGCAGTCTAATTGCAGAGAGAACATAATATTAACTAGAGTCCACTACCCGAGACACCTCCTTCATTTGTACCGCAATTTGGGACCCAAATTGGAGCTACGAGCTTAAAAGCTTTTCCGTGCTTATTTGATCAAGGTCCAGCTGCAGAGCCGGAGAGACAGACAGCAGAGAGACAGACAGACAGACAGATAGACACTGTTCCACAGTGTGTGTGTGTGACCACTAGTCTCCTAGTAGAGACCCCCCCTCTGGACCACCTCCCAGTAGAGACCCCCCCCCTCTGGACCACCTCCTAGTAGAGACAAGTTTTCTGAAATGTATGTTTATATATGCAAATGAGGCACTTCCCCATTAAATATGTGGACATTTATGGATGCAATAAGGCAAAATGAAGTAAAATGAACAACTAAATGTGTGTTATTGACGTTTTATTGTCACTAGTTTCATAGAAGACATGTTTAGGAAGCAAAATAACAGAATCTCAAAATCAACAAAAAAGGTATATTTGCCTATTCACCTGCAGTGTCTCGCCTTAATCCTCATCTTCGTCTTCTTCCTAGAGAAGTCTCTACTAGGAGGTGGTCCAGAGGGGGGGGGGGGCTGAGTCTCTACTATTAGACTAGTAGTCACACACACACGCACGCACGCACACACACACACACACACACACACACACACACACACACACACACACACACACACACACACACACACACACACACACACACACACACACACACACACACACACACACACACACACACACACACACACACACACACACACACACACACACACACACACACACTGTGGAACAGTGTCTGTCTGTCTGTCTGTCTCTCTGCTGTCTGTCTCTCTGCTGTCTCTCTCAAAATAGTATAAGTGCTATCTTGGCCCTGAGAGTTGCTCTCCGGCTCTGCAGCTGGACCCTCTCAAATCAGCACGAAAAAAGCTATAAGCTTATAAAACGATTTAATATGCTAAACTTCGTTTTAAATTCCTTAATTCACTTTTGTTTATTTCATAAAGATTTTCCCGACATAATGATACCTGCCCCGACCAGATCCGTGACTCTGTTGCGATACAGATGAATTATCTACTCAGAAAGCTTATAAAACAATTGAATATGCTAAACTTTGTTTTTAAATTCTTTAATTCACTTTTGTTTATTTCATAAGGATTTTCCCGACATAATGATACCTGCCCCGACCAGATCCGTGACTCTGTTGCGATACAGATGAATTATCTACTCAGAATAGTATTATAAAGTGGCTATCTTTTATGCTGTAGATCACTGCTGGCCTGGTATGTGGGTGCAGAACCTTTATTTCAGTGGGGACTGTAGTATTTATTTGACGTTACTGTACAATATATGTGTATTAAAAGACGGAGCTGTCTTTTATTGTATTATAATAATTATTAATATTAAAAATAGATTAAGAAAGGCATTCTTATTCCAGCATGCATTAATGACACTAACGGGCAACGGCAAAACAGTGGTTAATGGTCTTTATTAGTGTTTGCGGTGTCCAGGCAGCAATGGTCTTTTAGGAAGTTAATAGGTATAATATCCGACAGTGTACAACACCCTCGGTTTAGTCCATTCTTCCACATTTCATGGGGGTGTCCATTACCGTATATGGTTAATCGGGCGGTTTTGGTATGCAAATACGTGAAAGTGTGCACGAGCCTCGGCGCAGGGCCAAGGTGAGATTCATCATGACAGGTGTGCGTAGAACCTGTGTACGCACGGTTGATGAATCCCGATTTTCCTGTGCGTACACTGATTCTACATTCTGTGCTTACGTGTGGAAATAGAACATATTCTACGCACACGTTGATGAATGAGGGCCCTCGTCTCTATTTGGGTAAATTCATCTGATGACCTGGGGCGAGCCCCTCAGCCATTCTCTCTTACTACTATGTATGTTTCTATCTGTCTGGTTAATAAAGCTTGTTATTAACTGGGCCTCGGTTGACTGAGAACATTCTTCAGGATATCCACAATATCCCACATACTACACAGCACCCTCTCTCACCTAGACAGCCAGAAGGGGGGCTATGTGAGACTGTTGTTCATTGACTATAGCTCAGCGTTCAACACCATAGTCCCCACCAGACTGGTGGACAAGCTGATCGAGCTGGGTCTGAGCTCCGCTCTGAGTGCCTGGATACTGGACTTTCTGAGTGAAAGGCCTCAGGCGGTCAGGGTGGGGGGTCAGCCCTCCAACACCATCACCCTGAGTATCGGGTCCCCCCAGGGCTGTGTTCTGAGCCCCCTGCTGTATTCACTATACACACATGACTCCAACTCCATAGTGAAGTTTGCGGACGACACAGTGGTGGTGGGGCTGATCTCTGACAACGACGAGAAGGCCTACCGGGAGGAGGTTGATGTACTGGCATGCTGGTGTCAGGACAACAGCCTGCTCCTGAACATTGGTAAAACCAAGGAGCTGATCGTGGATTTTAGGAGAAGACAGCAGGGGACACACACACCACTGTGGATAAACGGGGCTACCGTGGACAGGGTGAGCAGCTTCAAGTACCTGGGGGTCCACATCTCAGAAGACCTGACATGGACAACACACATAGACTCAGTCGTGACTCGTAAAGAAGGCGAAGCAGCGCCTCTACCACCTGAGACAGTTAAGGAAGTTCAGAGTATCGGGGAAGATACTCCAGTCCTTCTACTCCGGAGCTGTAGAGAGCATCTTGACTGGAAACATCATTGCCTGGTATGGAAACAGCACGGCACAGGACAAGAAGGCCCTACAAAGAGTGGTGCGCTCAGCTGAGCGTACTACGGGTATTGCACTACCACCCCTGCAGGTCTTATATAACAAGAGGTGCAAATCCAGAGCCTGCAGAATAATGAAAGACCCTCACCACCCCAACAACAGCCTGTTCAAGCTGCTGCAGTCAGGCAAACGCCTATGCACACCAGCAACTAGGACAGAGAGACTTCGGCTCAGCTTCTTCCCCCAGGCCATCAGAGTCTTGAACACTGAATTCTCCACACACAAGCACACATGAGCACACACACAACACACACACTGTATACGCTCACACACTAACAGTCACTTTAGCATGAACACACACACACACATGCTGCACACACTCACACTCAACGGTCACTTTACACAATGAAAAGGTCACTTTAAAAAATTCAAAAGAACGGGAGTGGTTCTTGTATAGTAAATAGATGGATATAGCAAGATAGCATAAGGATATATAGTATAACTGTAGATTGCATAGTATAGCATTGTATAGTAGTGTACAGAAGACCCAGTGCCTCATCCGTAGCTAACATTGTATTGCACTATCGCAGGACCTTAGCATGTCCTTTACCATGCTTTTGTAAACTTTATGTACATTATACCTGTTATGTCTTATTCTTATTACTTGTATTATTGCACAATCGCTGCGTGCATGACCTCCCGCATTTCACTGTATGCTTGTATGCCGTGACAAATAAAACCCTTGACTTGACTTGATTCTGTCACCCATATCTAAGATTCTGTCATCCATATCTAAGAATCTGTCATCCATATCTAAGAATCTGTCATCCATATCATCCATATCTATGTATCTGTCATACATACCATCCGTATATAAGTATCTGTCATACATTGTTGCTCAGCTGATAGAGTTGTGCCCTTCCTGATGGCTTGTCGTACAGAACTTGTAAGTCGCTTTGGATAAAAGCGTCAGCTAAATGACTAAATGTAAATGTAAAATGTAAACATATCATCATCCATATCTAAGTATCTGTCATACATATGATCCATATCTAAGTATCTGTCATACATATCATCATCCGTATCTAAGTATCTGTCATACATATCATCGTCCATATCTATCTATCTGTCATACATATCATCCGTATCTAAGTATCTGTCATACATATCCACATCCGTATCTAAGTATCTGTCATACATATCATCATCCGTATCTAAGTATCTGTCATACATATGATCCATATCTAAGTATCTGTCATACATATCATCATCCGTATCTAAGTATCTGTCATACATATCATCGTCCATATCTATGTATCTGTCATACATATCATCCGTATCTAAGTATCTGTCATACATATCATCCATATCTAAGTATCTGTTATACATATCATCATCCGTATCTAAGTATCTGTCATACATATCATCATCCGTATCTAAGTATCTGTCATACATATCATCATCCGTATCTAAGTATCTGTCATACATATCATCATCCGTATCTAAGTATCTGTCATACATATGATCCATATCTAAGTATCTGTCATACATATCATCATCCGTATCTAAGTATCTGTCATACATATCATCATCCATATCTAAGTATCTGTCATACATATCATCCGTATCTAAGTATCTGTCATACATATCATCATCCGTATCCAAGTATCTGTCATACATATCATCCATATCTAAGTATCTTTCATACATATCATCCATATCTAAGTATCTGATTGATTGATTGATTGAAAACTTTATTAACAGATTGTAGAATCGGTACAATACAGTACAGCTCAATACTAACAACTGCTAAGAGGATGAAGACCAGAAAAAGACTTTGGTCTTGTTTACATAAGGGTCCTCCATTTTCAATTGATCAAGAATTGATCTGTCATACATATCATCCGTATCTAAGAATCTGTCATACATATCATCCGTATCTAAGTATCTGTCATACATATCATCATCCGTATCCAAGTATCTGTCATACATATCATCCATATCTAAGTATCTTTCATACATATCATCCGTATCTAAGTATCTGTCATACATATGATCCATATCTAAGTATCTGTCATACATATCATCATCCGTATCTAAGTATCTGTCATACATATCATCATCCATATCTAAGTATCTGTCATACATATCATCCATATCTAAGTATCTGTCATACATATCATCCATATCTAAGTATCTGTCATACATATCATCATCCATATCTAAGTATCTGACATACATATCATCATCCATATCTAAGTATCTGACATACATATCATCATCTGTATCTAAGTATCTGTCATACATATCATCATCCATATCTAAGTATCTGATTGATTGATTGATTGAAAACTTTATTAACAGATTGTAGAATCGGTACAATACAGTACAGCTCAATACTAACAACTGCTAAGAGGATGAAGACCAGAAAAAGACTTTGGTCTTGTTTACATAAGGGTCCTCCATTTTCAATTGATCAAGAATTGATCTGTCATACATATCATCCGTATCTAAGAATCTGTCATACATATCATCCGTATCTAAGTATCTGTCATACATATCATCATCCGTATCCAAGTATCTGTCATACATATCATCCATATCTAAGTATCTTTCATACATATCATCCGTATCTAAGTATCTGTCATACATATCATCGTTCCTCTTTCATGTTTGAAGTCACTGGTAAATGACTTGGTCAAAAAGGACAACTTTGTGATATGAAACAGACCAGCCTCTACACATTTCCTGTACAGCGGTTTCTGCCACGGAGTCCCTAGTTACCACGGCAACCACTCATTACAGTGATTCCCAGCCTTTTGGCAGAGGTTGTTATTAATTTAAAACATCCTTAAAGGTCCATGGAAACTGCATCAGGAGCCCCCCCCCCCCCCCCCCAGATGCAACAGACCACTGAGATGAGGTGGGGGGGTTAAATTCGATGCCTCACATTGATCGATTGAAGTAATCGACCGACCGACTGAAGTACCCGCAAGTTGTATTGGACACCTTTGCAGAGTGCAGAGTGATGCAATTCTCGGATTAGATACTTCTTCCAGAAAGAGAACACATGGATTTCTTTCACGGAAAATGTGGAAAGGATTATTTTGGCACATAGTGAGAAATAGATGAGATCTATGTGCAGAGAAAAGGGGTAGAGTGGAGAATAAAACATGTTTAATTTCATGGGATCTTTAAAACTCACATTTCACCTCAAGATTTACATTTTTCAAGTGCCAATTGCTCTTGTCATCCAGTATTGGCATTAATAAATCAGATGTCATGCTAATATGTCATGTTCTACAGTAGGACTTACTACTATGATACCCATTAAAACAAGTAATTCAAATAATAGAAGCCTACTTTGCTGGAACGATTCATTTCAAATGTATACAGTGCGTGTGTGTGCGTGTGTGCTTTTGTGTGTGCACTCGCGCGTTGAGGCTTGCTAAGCCTTTCTCCCCGCATAATTTTTACCTCCGCCTGAGTAACGCCCCCGTTGATGACGGACACAGTGGAATGTTGGTTCTACTTAAATGGGTGTGAACGCGGGCCGGTTCACCAGAGAGCACCATGGTTCAGAGGCTCCAGAACGGAGCTGGAGCTTGAACCGGAGCCCTGACGGTCTGAAAGGGGTATCAGTCAGTAGCCTGTTTGCCCGGTGGAAGTAGCTGTTCAGAGTTCTTTTGGAGGTGGATCTGAGACTCCGGTACCGTCTGCCAGACGGAATGAGCTCGAACAGTTTGTGGTTGGGGTGGCTGGGGTCTTTCAGAATCCTGTGTGCCTTGCTGACGCACCGCTTGGTGAAGATATTGTCTATGGAGGGTAGTTTGCTTCCACAGATCTTCTCTGCCGTTTGCACTACTCTCTCCAGTGCTCTGCGGTCGCTTTGATTGGCATTTCCAAACCATGCGGTGGTGCATCCTGTCAATATGCTCTCCGTGGTGCCTCTGTAGAAGGCCCTTAGGATCTGTGGCCCCATTCCAAATTTCTTAAGTCACCTGAGGTGGTAGAGGCGTTGTTGGGCCTTCTTCACCACGTGGCCAGTGTGCACTCCCCAGTCCAGCTTCTCGGTGATGTGGACCCCAAGGAACTTGAAGCTGGCTTATGCCTCACATTCACCCGTTCACTCACACATTCACACACCGACGGCGGAGGCGACCATGCAAGTACTAACCTGCTCATCGGGAGCAATTAGGGGGTTAAGTGTCTTGCTCAAGGACACTTCGACACGCTGCCTGAGAGGAGCGAGAATAGAACCGGGAACCTTCGAACAAGGATTTACCAGACGACTGCTCCACCTCCTGAGCCACAGTCATCCTACATAATCAGGTAAACACTGCAGTCTCCAGGGACGACAGCTCTCCGTATTGTGTTACCCAGCTCCTGCACAGTTAGCCACAACGCTAATGTAAAGTTAATGGTGTTTTTTTTTACTGTGGCCCCATTATGGGTCAGAATTAGACACGAAATTAAAACACTTAAACACACTCACAAACAAAATGCTTTGCTTTGGGGTCAGTTGCGACACGGTGGGGTAGTGGTTAACACTGTCGCCTCACAGCTAGAAGGTCCTGGGTTCGATTCTGGCTTGGGAACCAGGTTGCCGGGTTGCCAGGTACCAGGCCATGTGAGCGGCGCGGCGCGTGAGCGGCGCGGCGCGTGAGCGGCGCGGGGAGCGGAGCGGTCGGTTTTGATGTGAGCGACGGAGTGGGTTTTAAAATGGGTCGGCGCGACGTCCGGAGCAAGAGTTCTCCTCCGCTCCAATCCACTCCGGGCCGCTCACAGTGGTTTAACACTGATGTAATATACATGTAGTACAATGCCAAAGCAACAGATGGCGATGTACAAACATGAAGGCCATTTTCAACCAATGAGAAGGGTGAACCGTCACTCACATCCTGTTAGAAAAAGTATATGACGCCATTGTTGTTGTCGTTAGCTTAGATGCTAATGTTAATGGCAGCGACCATAGCGTTGTGGCTAGGCTAGCTATCATCGCTTATTAGAGCTATAAACAACGTTATTTAACATTGCAGAATGGGTACAATTACAATACGGCTCAATACAAACAATTGTTAAGGGGCCCAGGGGGTGTAGACTGTTGTAGTTAGGTCAAATCAAGCAAATTTACATCATGCTCCAAAAAAAATATAATAATCTGCTGAGCGATGTGGAGCGGGGACCGGGGAGCGCTCGATTCAAGGTGAGCGGTGAGCGAGCGGAGAGCGACTTGGGGGCGGGGTCAACATGAGCGATTAGCGGAGCGGAACAAGCCGTCTAGAGCGAAGAGCGGATTTCTCGCCCGCGCCGATCCGCTCACGGGCCCTGCCAGGTACCCAGGTGGGGTATCTCCCAGGCCTTTCTGTGTGGAGTTTGCATGTATGAATGAATGAATGAAAACTTTATTTAACAGATTGCAGAATGGGTACAATACAGTACGGCTCACTACTCACAATTGTTAAGGGGATGCAGACCTGAAAAAGACGTTTGTCTTGTTTCCATCAGGGTCCCCCATTTTCTTTTTTTTTAAACTTAAATTTTTATTAACAGTTTTAGACAAACAGCACTTACAAAAAAAAAGAAACTAACATCACAATAAAAACAAAAAGAAAAAACAGTGCACATAAATATTTACATGGGTATCATGGTTAGTTGTCTGGTTCCCCTACAATTGTTTTCCAGGTACTTAATACAAAGGCTGATTGTGTATCTCCCTTAAACAGGCATAAACAAGTAATTCCTACTCAAAGATGATAAATACTGACTAAGGCATGTATGTGTGATCAGGGTCCAGAGACCCTCCTTGAGCTTCTTTCTTCCCTTATCCTTCGTCCTTTTTTTTTTTTTTTTTTTTTATTAACTTTCACTTTGCCTTTTGATTCACCCATACACAAACCACATCATCCCTGAATATTAATATCACACCGTTAAACAGACTTAAATAATAAAGTATAAAAACATAAAGCAATTGTAATACCCCCAAAAAAATGCATAGTTGTGTGACATGGGTTCAGAGACCCTCCTTGAACTTCTTTCCTCCTTTACCCTTCGCCCTCTTGTGTTGCATTTGGTTCTTCCTCTGTGATGTCGTTTTCGTTCCCTTTATAATCCTCCCACTTTCCCCATCTTTCCCCAAATTTCTCTTCCTGTAACCTCAGCATGTGTGTTATCCTCTCCATATCCTGTATTTCTTCCACTATTCCTACCCATTGTGCTATTGTCGGTGGGTCTTCCTTGTACCACAGTCTCGTTATTGCTTTTCTGGCCGCTATCAACATTATCTTTATTAAATATTTGTCCCCCCCTTGTATTCCCTCGTGTGTCAGGTCTCCTAAGTAAAGCACCAGTCCTGTTTGTGGTAACCCGTATCCTAATATTCTGATCATTGCTTCCCCTATCTCCTCCCAATACCCCTTCAGCTTCTGACATCCCCAGAATATGTGCGTGTGATTTGCCCCCTCCTTCCCACACATCCTCCAGCATGCTCTTTGTGTTGGTGCATATTTTCCCTTCAGCTCTGGGGTTATAAATAATCTGATTATGTTTTTCCATCCAAATTCTTTCCATATCCTCGATCCTGTTGTTGAATGTTGCACCTCGCATATGTTCCCCCATTCCTTCCCTGTTATTCCTATCTCTAGTTCTCTCTCCCATTTCTCCCTTATATAATCGGTCGTGTGTCCCTTGCTGGTCATTATAGCCCGGTACAGTGCTGATATTACCCTTCCTTTCCCTCCTTCGTATGCCCTTACTATCATCCTAATTATTCCATTCTGTTCTTCTTCCTTGTCCCCTCTTATTTCTCTATTATAGTAATCTCTAATCTGTAGATATCTGAAGTGGTCCTTGTTTTCTAGTCCAAATTTCTCGTTTAATTTTTGTAGTGTTTGCATTTCCCCCTTCTCTATCATTTTGCATATCGCTGTTGCCCCCCCCCCCTCTCCCACCTTCTGAATCCATGGTGTAACCTCCCTGGTTTGAATCTCTTGTCATGTGCTACCCATCTCAGGACCCCTGACTGCTTCTCCAATTTGTGTGTTTTTACTACTCTGTTCCATATGTTCAAGGTGCATTTGGTGATTGGATCTAATAGTCCCTCTTTCTCTTTAAATAGTTCCCTATCTCCCACCAGAGCTTGTACCTTGTATCCCTCCCCTTCTTTTTCAATGTCTTTCCATCTTGCCTCATATCTCTCGTTACACCAGCACGTCACTGCCCTCAGTTGTGCTGCATAGTAATAATCTTGTAGGCTGGGTACTGCCATCCCTCCCTCTTCCTTTGGTAGTTGTAGTGTTTTATATCTGACCCGTGGTCTTCTCCCCGCCCATACGAACCTCGATATCAGTCTGTCCCACTCCCTGAATTGATTCTGTGGTATTTGTATCGGTAGTGACTGGAATAGGTACAGTAACCTTGATAGTATGTTCATTTTAATGACCTCTATTCTTGAATTGAAGTCCAAGGGCATTACTGTCCATCTCTCTAAGTCTCTCTTGATGTTCTGATTTATCTGTGTATAGTTCGCCTCAAACAGTTTCTCCACCCCTCTCGTGATGTTCACCCCTAAGTATTTAATCTTGTCCATGTCCCATCTTATCCCGTACTGTTCTCTAATTTCCGTCGTTGGGGTATAGTTCCATGCTAAGGTCTGTGTCTTTGTCACGTTTAGTTTGTATCCTGAGTAGTGGCCATATTCCTTCATTAGATCCATCAGTGCCGGGAAGCTCTTGTCTGGTTGCCTCATGTATACTATCACGTCGTCTGCAAATAAGCCTAGTTTATATTCCGTTCCCTTTATCCTTACTCCCTTAATGTCCTCGGTCTGTCTGATCAGTTGTGCCAGTGGTTCTATGAAAACGGCGAAGAGCGTCGGTGAGAGACAACATCCCTGTCTGGTAGCCCTCTCTAATCTGATTCTATCCGTCAAGCTGCCATTCACCTTAACCCTCGCTGTCGGTTCTTGATATAGCGCCTTGATCATCTTCATTGCCCTCCCGTTCAGTCCGAACCTCATCAATGTTTTATATAAAAATGTCCAGCTCACACTGTCGAATGCTTTTTCTGCATCTAGGCTAATCAGTACCGCGCTACCCCCTTGTTTTTGTATCTCCTCTACTATGTGTAATTGTAACTGAGGGGTACAATTCCCTGACTGTATTGAATAAGTATGGTATCATTAAACCACTACTGAGTTATGTACATTACTACTGGCCATACAGTACACATGTATATGAGATGAACACCCCCACAATAACACGGCTTCACAAGAAATACTGTTTAGAATAATATTTATTAGAAGAGCACCAAGATTATCTTACATTACTTATCAAGATTGAGAGTTGCGCTTGTAAGGCGAAGAATGTGCATGAATAGGTCAAGAGCGTAAGTCCAGGAGCATATTACGCAGGAGATAATTAATACCACCTGTATCATAAGAATTATATATGGTACACTAGTAGGTCAGCTGGAGATACTAAGGGGGTTCCCTCCGGTTGTAAGCCAGCAGGGGAGAGGATTTGTCGGTAGCAAAAGTCTGGATCAACGAGGAATAAGGAGACTCCAGGTACAGGAGACAGTGCAATAACCCCTTGATCCGCAGACAAAGCAACAGCTATTCTCCGGTGTGCAGTGCCGCATGGAGGAAAGCTAGCCAGCCTCAGAGTCCTAGAGGCGGGCTCGACGGTGCTCCTCACAGGGTAAATCCCACACGGTAGTGGGTGTAGACGATTCTCCGCTCCAACAGCCACAGGACCAAAGCAAATATAATCCAGCCGAAAAGGGCTCTGTAGTCGTCGGTGTAGGTTATCCAGTGTACATATCCACACGGTTCTCGTCTAGGGCTCCTCGGATGACGGCACAAGGTTAGGCCGCCCAGCCTGGATAAGCACACTAGCTCGGTACGATGAAACGTTGGTAATGCTGGTCACTGTAGAACGGTAGCCGCACGATACACTATACATAATAGACTATTACTTAATAATAGAATAGGTCGAACTCGACGATACAGCGTTAAACTCTGACACTTCAGCTATCAATTCGCACGCGGTCTCAAGGCTCTATTTCGGGGCAAAACGGGCCCACTTCACAGAACGTTGTATCGTGGTGTGAGGCTTCAACTTGTTACTAAGATTAAGATTACTGCTGTATTCACCTGCGCCGTATTTATACGTAAGGTGAACAATCTAGTACCAGCCTTATTTCTGTCTCGTATTCCTGCGCAGAACCGGGCATGTCCAGGCATGTCTTAGCGGTGACTTTGAACTAGACATTGGGGGGTATGGCCGTGGCGCCTAGGGGATCGCTGTCCAATAGGAGAACGAATATTATGGTCTGGCCTGTACTAGGTAAAGGGATATTCCGTGTATATGTACAAAGAATATACAAGGGATATCAGACGATATACAAATACTATACAATATATCTCAAGTAATAAATATATATATTCGGTTTAATCTGACCCTTTGTAACAGTAATGTCTTTCTCACGTTGTCCTGTGTCTGTCTCCCTTTAATAAATCCAGTTTGATCTTCATCTATAATGTCTGGCATAAACGTCTCAAATCTCTTTGATATTATCGATGTATACATCTTGTAATCCACGTTAAGTATGGACACAGGTCTGAAACTACTACATAATTCCCTATCCTTCCCTTCCTTCGATATCGTGGTGATTATGGCTTCCTTCCACGAGGGGGGGCATTTTACCCTCTTCCATCGTGTGTCTGAACGCCGCCCCTAACATGGGTGCTAATTCAGTTCTAAATGTCTTGTAGAATTCCGATGGGAATCCGTCGCTCCCCGGAGACTTGTTGTTTTTAGCTCTACTAATTGCCTCTTCCAGTTCTTGTTCTGTAATTATTTTATTTAATTCTTCATTCTGTTCTTTCCCTATCGATGGTAACTCTAGCTTCTCCAGATATGTTTCTATTTCCTCTTCTCCCGCTGCTTTTGGCTGTGTGTATAATTTCTCATAGTATTCTCTAAATGTCCTCTCTATTTCAGCTGGGTCCCTCAATATTTCATTAGTCTTTGTATCCCTTATTGTGTGTATCGTGTTCAACTTCTGTTGTGTCCTAATTCTCCTAGCCAACAGTCTGGTCGCTTTTGGTCCCCCTTCATAGTACGTTTGTTTCATGAACCTCGCTTTCTTTTCTATTTCCGTCAATAATTCCCTATTTATCCTGGCCTTTACTTCTTTGATTTCTCCGAGCGTTTCCTGTTCTTTTGATATCTGGTGTCTCCCCTCTAGCTTCTTCAGCTTCCCTATCAGGTTGTGATATGTCTCCGTTCTGGCCTTCTTCAGCATTGCTGTTTTTTCCATCAATTTCCCCCTTATCACCACCTTCAGTGTGTCCCATAGAATGTTCGGGTCTACCGCCCCATTGTCATTTTCTTCCTTATATCTCCTCCTTGATCTGACTCACCACCCCCTTGTTATTTAATATTCCTACATTTAGTCTCCAAATCGTGTTCCTCCGTCTCCCTTCTAGATCTACTGTCAGATATATGGCACTGTGATCCGATATGTCCGCCACTCCTATACTGCTCTCCCGTGCCCTGTAACTGTCCCCCGTCGTCATCAAAAAGTAGTCTATTCTCGCATATGTCACGTGTGGGTGTGAGTAATGTGTGTATTCCCTGTCCATGGCGTGCATCCCCCTCCAAACGTCTGTAATTCCCATTTCCGTCATCTGAATATTCATATATCTACTGATGGGTGCTCGTCCTTTTCTAGTACTCGTGGTGTCTAGGTCGTGATTCAGTACTACGTTAAAATCTCCCGTGCATATCAATATCCCTTCTAGTTCCATCACTATCATATCAAAAATGGTCTCATATAAATCCCTCTCACTCTCTGGGGGTGCATAAACATTCACTAACGTAACCATTTGGCCCTCCATTCTCCCCTTCACCAGAACAAACCTTCCCTCCTTGTCTCTTACTTCCTTGATCAATTCAAATTTGACTGTGTTTTTGATTAACGTGATTACTCCTCTCCTCTGGTTTTGTTTAAAGGAACTATAGTATGCATTTTCATATCCAAATCTCTTCAGTTTCTCATGATCCTGTGCTACCAAATGTGTCTCCTGCAGAAAAATCACTTCCATCTCACTTTTTTTACATTTCAACATCACTTTGTTCCTCTTTATCGCATTATTCATTCCATTAACGTTTAACGACATCATTTTTATACCTTTAACCATTGTCATCTTTCTTCTTCTTTCGTCTGTCAGTCCCCCCCATGTCACACTCATTCCCCCCTCCGGTTGGAGCCTCCGCTCTCTTCACCGAATACATATAATGATTAACATAAATAAAAAACATAAACTTTACATAAAGTGCTCCCAAGGCGTTCGGGGGGTCCCTGTGTCCCCCCCTGTCCCCTGCTGGTGGGTGAGGGGTAATTGCTCTCCTAGCGAGAGGCCCCCTCCTGACGGCTTGGGGGTTTGAAACCCTTACCCCCAATCGCTCGTCATATTTGTCCAGCTTTCTTACTGTTTTTTTTTTGCTGTCGAGCTCTTGGTCAAAAGCGCTCTGTCCTTCCTTCTGACCAAAGACCCTCTTTTCCTGGTCCCTCTCAATGTGACTCATATGTTTCAATGTCCCTCCTTCCTCCCATACCCGTGTGCGGTGTCTCCTGTGTACCCCTTTTTACTTTCTTTTCCTCCCCTCTATTTTCTATGTGATGTCCATTTATCCCCTTAATCCCTCCCAACTGTGTTACTCACAGCGTGTGTCTATGTATTTGTTTCAGTATGTTCTGTGTCTCGCCTATCAAACCTAGTTATATTTCCATTTATTTCCTCCATCAGCTTGTGTATTATGTGTCCATGTATACGTTATGTTCATTTCTATATCCTGCCTCTACCTGGGAATGTGTGTTTATGCATATGTTATTTCAGTTTCTATATTTTGTCTCTATTTGAATAGTTTTTTCAATCTCTTGTGCGTGTACTCATCCGTTCGCCTCCTCCCGCCTCCTCTCCCCTCCTTCTCCGTCTCTGACCTCCTCGTCCGTCTCCGTCCTCGTTCTGTCACGTTTCACCTCGGCCTTCTCCTCTCTCCTCCCTCCTCTCCCTGGTTTCGGTCTCCTGCTCTGGTCCATCTGCGTGCCCCCTCCAATCTCTGCTGTAGGCTCCGCGTCTGGTCCTCCTGTCTCCTTCCTTCTCCGTCCTCCGTCATCTGCATCCCCCGTCGTCTCATCTCCTGCGCCGCTTCTCGTGCCGCCGCATACGTCACCGTCCCTTCCTCCCAGTGAATCCTTAGCGAGGTCATGGGTGACTGGAATCTCATTCCGTTTTCTTTCAGAGTTTTCTTCAGTCCCGCGTAGGACCTGCGTGTTATTGCTACCGCTGTCGAGTAATCGTGATCAAACGATAGTCTTTTCCCTTCGATTTCAATCTTCTTGGTCCACGCGGTTCTGAGTATCAATTCCTTAATCTCAAATCTCAGAAAGTTAATAATCACCGCTCTCGGAGGTCTGTCCGGTTTCGGTCTCGGAGCCAACGCCCTGTGGGCCCTCTGAATCTCCATTTTTTCCAGTCCTGTCTCCTTCAATTGCTCCTTGATAAGCTTTTCTACATAATGGGTCACCGATTCCCCTTCGACTCCTTCTTTCAATCCCCATATTCTGATGTTATTTCTCCGTGACCTCCCCTCCATGTCCGACATCTTTGTCTCCATCTGTTCTTGTTTCTGAATCGCACATGTTAATACCTCGTGTATCTCCGTGTTCCATTCCTCCGCTTGTGCCATCCTAGTCTGTAACTCGGTCACGTTTCTGTCCTGTTCCGCCATCTTCTCCTCCACCCTTTTGAGTTCTGTATTCATTTCACCTCTGAAGTCCTCCTGTTCCTTCCTCAATTCCTCCCGTAGCTTCCCAATATCATTCCTTATCGTGTCCGTGTTCAGTTTTATCGCTGCTGTTATGTTCTCCAGTATCCCGGCCTGCATGACCACGGCCCATCCTGGCATTCCCGTGTCTGCCTCAGCGGGACCTCCCCCTTCTTCCGCCTGTCTTTTCTCGGCTTCGCTTCGGGGACTCTGTTTCTTCAAATTCTCTTTTTCTCGTGTGTTCTCCATTTCTCTTTCCTTCACAATCGTTGTCTCTTCCTTACTTCTTGTGTGCATTTTCATTTTTAATTACTTTTCGGGTCCTTTTTTATCCGTTTTTTCGCTCATTTGACCAGGAGCTCTATCGCACGTGTGTTACCCGTCTGCTCTCATACCGGAAGTCAGGGTCCCCCATTTTCAATTCATATGTTCTCCCCCCTATGTGCTCGCAAGGTTTTCCCCTCCCGATAAGATAAAACCCAATGGAAAAACATGCAGAACAGATCACTAACACTGTCGCGTCCCCGGCGAAGATGGACAGGGCGAAACAATGCATGTGTGTGTGAGTGTGTTCCTGCGTGTCGCCCATCTTAGATGTGTGTGTTGCTGCATGACAAATACAGACTTCTTCTTCTGCTTGTGGAGTAGGTTTCAGTGTTTATTTCAGGACTTTCACAGACCCATTACTTCACATTCATTTTGTAGCTAACTAGCCGAAGCCGCAGGTATCCGCTATGAAGAACAGCGTGGATAGTGCTGAGACAGGACTCTACTGGATCTACAAGGTAAGTAGGAAACGTTCTCCCTCCCTGTTATTCCGCTAATGGTTCTAGTTGGGAGACAAGTGTCAATCTCTTCTCTAAGTCGTTTGCTCCTGTTGGTACAGCCATCACTCAGAGAGGCATTGGGGCTTATTCAGGGAGGCCCAGCGTTTCAGAGGAGTTGGCTCGCTTCCTGCTTGCCTCCTCTGCTCTTTCTTCTGCTGATCTCCCTCTGGTCCAAGGGAACTCAAGCTCTATAAATAGCCCATGTTTAAACTCTGTTCAGAAGACCACTGGCCATAAATGTTGAAACATGTCTGCAACTCATTACACTGCTACTACCCTCAGAGACACTTAGAGAACATCCCTGAGATGCCACACACACATTCCTGTCTCTCTCTCTCTCTCTCTCTCTCTCTCTCTCTCTCTCTCTCTCTCTCTCTCTCTCTCTCTCTCTCTCTCTCGCTCTCTCTCTCTCTCTACATATATATATTATCTCCCTCTTTCTCCCTCTCTCCCTCTCTCTCTCTCTCTCTCTTTATGGGGTGGCCAACCCGTGGCTCGCTCCATAAGATCATAGAATAAACATTTACACACTTTTTTTTTAAATGGTAAATTTTCATGTTCTTGGTATCTGATTAGGAATGTATTCCCAGTGTCAGAAAAATGTTGTGTCTGTTACTAGGCTTGAGTAAATTGTAATGAACCAAAGGAGAATATGAATTCTATATATATAATTGTTTTGTATCTTTGACTGTGAATAACACAAGATGATTAAACAGAAGGTTTTGTAGATACAGTACTGAATTCTGCCATCCGGATGCATGCAATTTGATATCAGGCCTATAAATTACCTTATTATGGCCAAGTTGCACATCTATGGATCGGGCCAAATCTCCCCTTTCCAATGGCAGAGTTCAATCTGGATTTAGTACCACCAGGCGTGATTCACAAACCGTGAATGAAATCTACTCGAAGTACAGTTACTTTTTTATAATGTAGATTTCTCCACCATTTTTCATCAGATTGCAACGCCGGTTTTTGCTAGACGTTCACAGAAAGGTAGAGAAACTAACTGCATTCTGTTTGATGGCAATAACATTCAGGTTTGTGGGAGATAATCCAAAAAAATAAGAGAAATAAAAAAGTAAACCCAGAAGTCAGATGATTGACAGGGGCTGGCGTGAGCTGGGTCGTGTAGTTTTTTGGAATTCGAAAGCCCATCGAAAGCCATGGGTCTCTTCCTTCAAAAGACTACACTCACTTTTGGCTGCGCCACTTCCTTCCATCAATATGCGCCGGTTTCCGACTCAATGCCCTGAGATTTCTATAATCTTATATTTCACTAATAACAGTTAAAATCATTGGTAAACAAACGTAATGCTGAAAATATACACTTTGACTGCTGTTTTGACACGGTTAGGGTCTTTACTCTTGGCTACATTTGAAAAGAAAACGCAATGCAACATTAATTCATACATTCTGTAGAGATGGATTTATGGCGTGATGTCATTTGCGGTCCACAACCGGACCGCTCTGGCTTAAGAGGTTAACCCTGTGAGGCCCAAATAAAAAAGACATTAGCAACTTCAGAGGTCAGACGGTGGGACCTATAAACACATGAAGGGTGCTGTGACTGAAAAAAAGGTTGAGAAACGCTGATATGGTGTGGCTCTTTGTGGTACCACAGTAATTTTTGTGGCTCTTAATCTCTGACTGGTTGGTCAATACAATATATATTCCCTCTCTCAATTTCTCTTTCTATATATATATATTCTCTCTCTCTCAATTTATCTCTCTATATATATTCTCTCTCTCCTCTTTCTCTCTCTATACATATAATCTGTCTCTTTCTCTCTCAATATATATATAATCTCTCACTTTCTCTTTCTTTGTATATATATTCACTCTCTCTCTTTCTTTATATATATATTATCTCTCTCACTCTTTCTCTCTCTATATATACTGAAAACATATTCTCTCTCTATGTGTCTGTTTCTCTCTATCTCCCCTCTCTCTCTCTCTCCCACCCCTCCCTCTTTCTCTCCCTTCCTCCCTCTCTCTCACACACACACACACTGACCTCGTAGGTTGCGTATGAAGTCGTCGAGGCCCATCTTTCGTTGTGGCTTGATGTTAGGAGAGTACATGTCTGTGTTGAGCAGGACCACCGCGAAGGCCAGGATGAAGATGGTGTCCGGGTTGTGGAACTGCTGCACCACGTCAGGGTTACACATACAGTACCTCTGGCTGGGGAGGAGATACCACATAGTATATCATTATACACATACAGTACCTCTGGCTGGGGAGGAGATACCACATAGTATATCATTATACACATACAGTACCTCTGGCTGGGGAGGAAATACCACATATTATATCATTATACACATACAGTACCTCTGGCTGGGGAGGAAATACCACATATTATATCATTATACACATACAGTACCTCTGGCTGGGGAGGAGATACCACATAGTATATCATTATACACATACAGTACCTCTGGCTGGGGAGGAAATACCACATATTATATCATTATACACATACAGTACCTCTGGCTGGGGAGGAAATACCACATAGTATATCATTATACACATACAGTACCTCTGGCTGGGGAGGAAATACCACATAGTATATCATTATACACATACAGTACCTCTGGCTGGGGAGGAAATACCACATAGTATATCATTATACACATACAGTACCTCTGGCTGGGGAGGAAATACCACATAGTATATCATTATACACATACAGTACCTCTGGCTGGGGAGGAAATACCACATAGTATATCATTACACCACAAGACAAGGTTTCATTAAACTGTTTCTACCTCATTGATTACTATAGGAATGTTTATTCTATGCATTCAAATGATATATGTGCTGGTAGAAGGTTGTGAGAACCTGCATTTATATAGTTATTTTATCCAAAGCGCTTAACAACTTGTGCCTCACATTCACCCATTCACTCAGACATTCACACACAGACGGCGGAGGCGACTATGCAAGGTGCCGACCTGCTCATCGGGAGCAGTTAGGGGTTTAAGTGTCTTGCTCAAGGACACTTCGACACGCTGCCTGGGAGCAGCCGGAATCAAACCGGGAACATTCTGATTACCAGACGACCGCTCTACCCCCTGAGCCACTGTCTGCTCTTCTTTGCTCGGAAACACCTTGAATGCCTGCACTGACAACAGAGTGAGTCCGACGCTGCTTCAAGTGAATGAGTGCACAGACCGCCTTGACATCAACCTGATCGGAACCCTGTCTCCCAATGGACCGTCTGTGTTCAGTGACATCTATAATTGTCCATTTATAATTTCCCATTGTGCAAAGTAGGAGAGTGGAATCTGATGAGTCACTGATGAGTCTCCTCATTGTCCTGTTTTAAAATAGAGGTTCATGCCTTGTCAGATTAAACAAACAGGATTGGCTTGAGACAGGAGTGCCCAACATTACTCTGACCAACTCAGCCTTGGATAAGATAACACTACTCTGTCTGTTCTGGGGTCAGTCTTTATGAGAGAGAGTGCATTAGGACTACTGTACCTCCGCTAATCCGTCTCCCCCTACAGCCTTCACCAACTCTCACTTCTACCCCTCCCTCCCTCGCAGCCCCCCTCCTTTCTGTCCCACACACTTTACACACTCAGTCCTTTCTCTGGCATGAGGCTTTGATCTCCCCAGCCAGGCAGCGGTACTGTACACACAGAGCTTTTATATACTTCTATGGCACAGAGTGGCTCATCTCCAGAGGGCTGTGTACCCTCACTGTGTACCGTATGCTAGCGAGAGCACTCTGAAAGACCACTTCTGAGGTCTACAAAACCAAACGCTCTGGCTGCGGCGCCCCCCCCCCCCAGGCTGGTCCCGACACCGTGGAAGTGACTGTCCGAGTCACTGGGAGAGCTCTACTCTAATTCCACAGAGACAATATTGTAGGAACCTCCTCGGTATAAACGCCTGCCGTGACAGATGACTGTGGGAACACACACGCATATGCACACACACACGCACGCATACACACACACACTTGTCACATGCACTCCTCCAGGGCCTTTTATGTTATATACTTCTACAGCAAGCACATCAAAGCTTGACACAGCAGAGGAGCTGTGTGTGTGTGTGTGTGTGTGTGTGTGTGTGTGTGTGTGTGTGTGTGTGTGTGTGTGTGTGTGTGTGTGTGTGTGTGTGTGTGTGTGTGTGTGTGTGTGTGTGTGTGTGTGTGTGTGTGTGTGTGTGTGTGTGTGTGTGTGTGTGTGTGTGTGTGTGTGTGTGTGTGTGTGTGTGTGTGTGTGTGTGTGTGTGTGTACACTTCTCACTACCAAATAGTTGAGTTAAGTTAAGTTGAACCTTTTATTAATCCTCTCTGGGGAAATTCGTCCTCTGCATTTGACCCACCCTAACTATCTAGGAGCAGTGGGCAGCCACACAGTGGATGTCAGTACCGTGGTCAAGGGACCAACTCCAGCTGTAATGTCAGTACCGTGGTCAAGAGACCAACTCCAGTTGTAATGTCAGTACCTTGGTCAAGGGACCAACTCCAGTTGTAATGTCAGTACCGTGGTCAAGGGACCAACTCCAGCTGTAATGTCAGTACCGTGGTCAAGGGACCAACTCCAGCTGTAATGTCAGTACCGTGGTCAAGGGACCAACTCCAGTTGTAATGTCAGTACCTTGGTCAAGGGACCAACTCCAGTTGTAATGTCAGTACCGTGGTCAAGGGACCAACTCCAGTTGTAATGTCAGTACCTTGGTCAAGGGACCAACTCCAGCTGTAATGTCAGTACCGTGGTCAAGGGACCAACTCCAGTTGTAATGTCAGTACCTTGGTCAAGGGACCAACTCCAGCTGTAATGTCAGTACCGTGGTCAAGGGACCAACTCCAGCTGTAATGTCAGTACCTTGGTCAAGGGACCAACTCCAGCTGTAATGTCAGTACCTTGGTCAAGGGACCAACTCCAGTTGTAATGTCAGTCCCTTGGTCAAGGGACCAACTCCAGTTGTAATGTCAGTACCTTGGTCAAGGGACCAACTCAAGTTGTAATGTCAGTACCTTGGTCAAGGGACCAACTCCAGCTGTAATGTCAGTACCTTGGTCAAGGGACCAACTCCAGCTGTAATGTCAGTCCGTGGTCAAGGGCAATGCAGGAAATGTAGCATGCATGTCTTTTAGTTTGGGACAAAACCCACACAAACACGGGGAGAACATGCAGACGCCACACAGAAGGGCCCACTTATGGGGTTTGAACCCAGGACCTTCTTGCTGTGAGGCAACAGTGGCCTGATGTGGCCACTTCATGTTTTTGAGGTGTGTTTTGCGGCGCTGTCTGGCACTTTATCTCTTAATCCTGCAAGGCCCACAGTTTCACATGTGTAACATTTGTATTTTATATAATAAAAAAAAGGGTATAAATCATTTGTTTTCCTGTTCTTTTTTTCACCTAAACATCATCATTGGATCCTATTGTTTAGTCTTGCAATGCCATTGGCCATATAAGTACCCCCACAGAGGCAGGAAACTTCACAACTTCAAAATCCTCTCACACCTCTCTTTTTCACTGGACGGGATTCATCACAAAAAAGTAAGTAAAATGCCTGTAATAATGTTTTGGGTGATCATTAGAATGTACATGTACATATGTTATTATTGTGAAATATATCCCCTACATGTAAATTAGAGCATGCTTTATACTGGTTGTGTTTTTACAACTGTGGGAGAGTGTGGTAGCAAAATGTTATCAATGGCACCTGTTCACCTGTGGAGTCTTATAGTTTTCACAATACATTTATACAGTTATATGTGTTATGTGTCCCCCACATTGCATTACTAAATATATACCAATATACCATTGTAACCAATTTGTATTTTGTAACCAATTGTACTCGAAGACAAATATACTGCATTAGCTTGTAAAATGCCATTGCCTACAATGTTTTAGTACAATGTTTAATGTGTTTTTGGGGATTGCCCACTTACGACCATCCTCAATCCCTTTGTTAGGCTAAGCACCATCGCTAAGCACCATCATCGATTCCTTAGGCTAAGCACCATCATCACTCCGTTTGTGAGGATAAGCAACGCACAATAGGTTGGCCAGGCAGTATTTTGTGACTTGTGAAACATGTACCTGCAGTGAGATGTGTAAACACTACTGTGGGTACTAAAGGTATTTCTTTATTTTAATTTCAGTTTGCCACAAGCAAGGAGAGATACTTGCTTCACTGCAAGGGATGTGTTGGATATTGTACTGAATAGAGAGAGTGATGTGGACATCGACTTCACTGAAACTGATGAAGAGTCTGATGAAGAGGCCTGTGGAGAGGAGTCCAAAGAAAACCAACCACCCAGTGAACCCACTGACTGCCAGATTCTTCCAGGCACAGCTTGCAACCTCTCTCATTCTGGTAAGAATCAAGTTCTGTTTACCATTTGTCATTTTAATATTTCAATGTTTGCAATATCTCAGACTTGTATCCTGATTAATCTTTCCCAGTAGATGCAGACATTCAGCCGCCCCAAACGGCCAAACACGCCAAGCCCTGTGACAGATATCAGCCCTAATACAGAATTTTCTGCCTCTCTCAGGCAGACATGAAATAACATCACAGAAGAAAGGTTCCATGGAACATAACTGCCTTGCACAATCTTAAAGTGGCACTTCACCAAAATACAATGCTGATTTATTTTGCACATTATTCTCACATAAGCTTGATGAATTACACATTACAGCTCAATGCAATGATGTAGATGAAAGAATACTAGCAATACCTTGTCTTATAGGGACTGCTACCTTATCATTTAATTGAGCTGTAATTAAGTCAAGTTAAGTCAGTTTTATTTATATAGCACGTTTACAAACCAAACCAAGTGCTTCACAACAAGAAAATTAACACAACACGGAATGCCTGTGGCCTTGAATGTTGTTTAGAGTTTTTGGATGTGTGTGTGTGTGTGTGTGTGTGTGTGTGTGTGTGTGTGTGTGTGTGTGTGTGTGTGTGTGTGTGTGTGTGTGTGTGTGTGTGTGTGTGTGTGTGTGTGTGTGTGTGTGTGTTGTGTGTGTGTGTGTGTGTGTGTGTGTGTGTGTGTGTGTGTGTGTGTGTGTGTGTGTGTGTGTGTGTGTGTGTGTGTGTGTGTGTGTGCAAAATAAATCAGCATTGTTCGTTGAAGTGCCCCTTTAACAGGTAAAACAGTCAAAACAATGAATGATATTTTAGACCATTTACCAACTTGATCATAACAATAGTCTGAACTGACCAATGGGCTTGTCAGCTTAGTTGTTAGAGCAGAATCTCTTACATAATGATTCAATTGACACAAGGGTCCCTTACTATCCAAGAGTATTCTACACACCAAAGTGCACTGTCCATGGTTCTGAAACAGCGCTATCTCAAGTCCTCTCCTCTCCACTGCCTTCTTGTCTCTCCCCTCCTCTCCTTTTTGGCTACAGAATTGTGTAGAATCAAGAATCAATAGGTTTTATTTGTCACATACATACCAGGGCATACAGTGAAATGCGGGTGGTCATGCCCGCATTGATTGTGCAAAATACAATAATAAAAATAGGCATAGAAAAAAAAATATATATAGAAAAAATAAAAATAGGTAAGACACAAGATATGCATGGTAAAAAAAAAAGACATGCTAAGTTCCTGAGAAACTGGTTCCTATATACACTAGTATACAATATACAATTTACAATTTTAACTCGTAATGTATCTAAACTACACCATTAGTACCTCCTTCCTTTAAAGTGACTTTCTATTTTTTAAAGTGACATCTTATATGCCAGTAAATATATGGGACAACAATCCAATTTAGCCCAATATATGGGATGTCTGGGCTAATACGGGGCAGTTGGCAACCCTAGTGTGTGTGTGTGTGTGTGTGTGTGTGTGTGTGTGTGTGTGTGTGTGTGTGTGTGTGTGTGTGTGTGTGTGTGTGTGTGTGTGTGTGTGTGTGTGTGTGTGTGTGTGTGTGTGTGTGTGTGTGTGTGTGTAAATGGAAGAGTAGGTGAACGACTACATGAATGAGCTACTGTGTGAGTATGTTTGTTTCTGTGTTTGTATAGCGTATGTGCACATTAATTAAGCACATATTTTTTCGTGCACTATATTTGGGTGTAGCCCGTCCTAATGTAACGAGCACATTTTCGACACCAGCTCCGAGTTCTCTTATCTGTGTAAGAGACGTCTGGTTCAGAATACCACCTCATTTCAAAAGTACTGCTCATGACACAGTGCATAAAGATGACATAACCACTGTTGCATAACAGACACGGAACCGAACGTCTGGCCCCCTTTAAAAACCCATAGCCACTCTGCATGACCCGCAGTCAGCTTCACCCCCGAGCAGTGTTGTAGTCGAGTCACTAAATCTCAAGTCCGAGTCAAGTCTCGAGTCCACAGTGTTCGAGTCCAAGTCCAAGTCTGAGTCACCAAAGAAGAGCCGAGTCGAGTCCCCATTACCCTAGTCCGAGTCCAAGTCATCAAAGTTGAGTCCACTCCACTCTGGCAGTCAAAGAGCTGACAAATAATTTAAAAAATTCTACATTAACATAAATGACACAGTGGTCACCATTTCAAAGGGAGTTTATTTTCTTTGTCATTAATATAGCCATCAATATCTTATGCCAAATGATTAGGGCCTATTACAATTTTTCTTTTTTATAAATAACATTTATCAATTAACAAGTATGACAAAAATGCTAATACTAAGACACAATGCTAATTACTAAATTAAGACAGAGCACATAGGACACGTAGCATTTCTCCATAACACTGCAGAGACAGATACATTCCTCTACACACTGGAGACAGCACATTCCCCTCCCCCTTGACTCTCTCTCTCTCTCACCACACACACACATTAAACCACGCTGGACACTGCTGTATCTGGCACCAGATCAAAAGGCTAGGCACAATCAGTACATCCACTTAAGTCCATTAGACCCTTTGTTGAGGGATCTCACCAGATTAGCCCAGATAAAATAATTCAACTCATTGTCACAAATGCCACAAGTCGCTAAATATACGACACATAAAATCCCGGCCAGATACCTGCACTCTCCATCGATCACAGATCCTTATCAATAAGGATTAACAACACACACACAGACAAATGTATTCACATGCACACTTCCCATAGAGATACAGGCTGACCAATACAGGCACACAACGTGCACCCATGCACACCACACACACACACACACACACACACACACACACACACACACACACACACACACACACACACACACACACACACACACACACTAGGAGAATAGGAAACGCTATAAAAACACCCTGACAGCGACGGGTGGGACTTCTCACTCTTCGGCTTTTCTCATTTTCTGTTCACACACTTTGTGATCCCTGTAATACAGCCAGCCGGTTGTACCAGCTTGATTTCGTTTGTACTTTGTTCATTCACTTTTTATAATAAATACCACTAAAAGTGTTTCATCTGGGCGCCCCAGTGGCGAACCACATAGCGCGCTCAGCCGCGACACGGCCGACCCGGGTTCGACTCCCAGAACCCGTCGTTATTTGCCGAATGTCTTCCCCCCACTCTATCTCCCATTCCTCATCTGTCTCTCCCTACTGGACTGCCAGTAGAAATAAAAAGCGATAAAAACGCCAAAAAGAAAATTAATTTTTAATCTTAATTTGTATTACAACCTTCGCGTATCCAAGCTTAATACGCGACACAAGTCAGAGTCCTCATCTGCACCTTCCGAGTCCGAATGCAGTCAATGCTCACGTCCAAGTCCAAGTCCGAGTCATCAGTGCTCAAGTACTCACGTCGAGTCACAAGTCCTGAAAATCAGTCCAGGACTCGGACACTCGAGGACTACAACACTGCCCCCGAGACTCACTGTTCTGGGATCAGTCTGGTCTGGTCAGAGTCTGGACTGGTCAGATGAGCTCAATGGTACACTGGTTGAAGAAACATGGCTTGGTTTCAAAACCAAATTTTCAACAATACTAAACAACATGGCCCCCCTAAGAACCACCAGGGTAAAAAATCGCGCTGAGCCGTGGATGCACACTGAAATACTGACCGCTATGAAAACCAGAGACAAAAAATGCTCTGAGTTCGTAAAAGTCAGTCAAAGCTAACTAAAAGCACGAGCAGTGAACTTCAAGCCACGTGACTGAACTCAAACTGGAAAGAAACAGACTAAGAAATGACGTAAACTCCATGATCAAAACAGCAAAAAAGAATTTCATCAATGACAAAACCGAGGAAAACAAAAACAAACCACGTGAACTTTGGAAATTACTCAATGACCAACTAGGCTGCAGTAAAAAACTTAAAACCAGATTCTCAAACATAAACATAAAGACGGACAACACGCTCATCACAGACAAGCTGGATGTAGCCAATTACTTAAACAGTTTCTTCACAAACATAGCCACAACACTGGTAAACAAACTACCCTCCCACTCAGGGCAGTATGGGGTAGAACACATAGTAGCATACTACAAGAACCTAGGGTCCACAAAGACGACTTCAAACTGGAAATGGTAACAACAGATGAGGTACTCAAAAAACTGAGTGCCCTCCAACCTAACAAGGCCACTGGCCATGACAACATCCCCTCCAAATTCCTCAGAGACTCAACAGCCGCCATCACCCCAGTCATCACACACATAATAAACCTCTCCATAAAACAGGGACACGTCCCCAAGGACTTCAAAATTGCGAGAGTAACACCCCTGCACAAAAAAGGCAGTAATTTAGACCCTGGCAACTACCGCCCTGTTTCTATCCTAACCTCCATCTCGAAAGTCATGGAAAAATTGTATACGAACAGGTCGAAAAATACCTTGCGGAGAAAAAAAACGAATCTACGAATTCCAATCTGGCTTCAGAACATCCCACTCCACTGACACATGCCTTCTCTATTTAAACGACCACATCAAACAAGAGGTGGACGCGGGCAAATACTGCGGCATGGTCGTGCTGGACCTACAAAAGGCCTTCGACACTGTCAATCACACCATTCTGATTGACAAGCTAAAAGCAATTGGTTTTGATAGTCTATCAGTGAGCTGGATGCAATCCTACCTGGAGGGGAGAGAGCAGATGGTGGAGGTAAACGGTACCCTATCCCCCCCTCACAGTGAGCTGTGGGTGTTCCACAAGGAAGCAGTTAGGTCCGCTACTGTTCCTAATTTATGCAAATGACATGTCGTCAGCTTGTGACTGCAACTTGTTCCTGGTGGTCTCTGACAAGAACAAGTTACAGGTTGAAAAAACCCTCAGCTCAGAACTAGGCAAAATCTGCATATGGCTCGCTGATAACAAACTATCATTACACATGGGCAAAACAGAGTCCATTCTCTTCGGTTCAAATAACAAACTCAGCAAGACCGACGGCTTCTCAGTTACAGTGGGTGACAATATGGTCACAAGGAAAGAAGATATTACCTACCTGGGTTCCATCCTAGAGGCAAATCTTTCCTGTGACAAAATGGCATCCAATGTAATAAAAAAAGTCAACCAACGAACACGATTCTTGTACCGGATCTCCTCACTGGTAAACAAGAATACCCTGAAGACTCTGGCAGGAGCACTCATTCAAGGGTACTACGACTATGCATGCACCTCATGGTACCAAAAGCACCTCAAAGGCGCTAAAAACAAAATTACAAACATCTCAAAACAAACTGGTCAGACTACTGCTTGACCTTACTCCTAGAACCCACCTCACCCCTGCCCACTTTGACAACCTAGGATGGCTTAGAGTAGACGACAGAGTACAGCAACTTGCAATGGGCCTGGTCTACAAGATACACTACACGACCAAGGTACCCATGTACATGTCAAAATACTTCCCAAAGGTCAGTGAATACCACGATCACAACACCAGAGGGAGCTCCACAAATCATGTTAAACCCAGATTCGGCTCAAACAAGGGACTAAACACGTTTCGCAATTATGCCACATCAATGTGGAACGCCCTACCCAAAGCTGTAAACGAATGTGAATCACTACCCACTTTCAAAAACACTCTAAAAAAACCTACGGAGACTGCAATTCGAAACTGGCCCCTGTAAATGTCCTAACACAACCCCCCCCCCCCCAATGTACAGTAAATGACCAAGTATGGTCTTGTCAATATTCCAATGCACAGTTTTGCTTGTTCAGTTGTACAGTGTCCCCCACCCACTCCTCCCTACCCAACCCCCCCCCCCCCCCCCCCCAACCTCCTCCAATGTACAGTTTCTATGTCAAATGTATATACTCTCTTTACTGGACTCTTTTCGTATCACAAACAGTACTGTATTTGCAAATCTGGTATGTCATAAATGTATAGATGTAGCAGTACTGTCTATCTGTATGTCATGTATGTCATATATGTTATGATGAATTGAAAATGGGGGACCCTGATGTAAAGAAGACGAAAGTCTTTCTCTGGTCTGCATCCCCTTAACAATTGTATGTATTGAGCTGTACTGTACTGTACCCATTCTGCAATCTGTTAATAAAACTTTCAATCAATCAATCAAGTCTTTACGAGAGAGAGAGAGAGAGAGAGAGAGAGAGAGAGAGAGAGAGAGAGAGAGAGAGAGAGAGAGAGAGAGAGAGAGAGAGAGTGCATTAGGAGTGGGACTACTGATCAACTGGACCCTCACTAATTAGCACTCCAACCACAGGTCCATCATATCCGGACGTCCCAAAATGTTTCTAGTTTTTTCACTGAACTTCCGCTTTTGCTCCCCCCCCTGCCCCGTGGGCTGCTGCTTGTGTGGCGTATCCCCTTCACTTAACTGAGAAAGTGGCTTGTTAGCGCCGATAACGAGTGTAATAAGCCAACAAGGTCCGTTTTTTTATTGACCTACTGCAGTGGAAACGTACCGTATAACTAATCATGTCGGCGAGCCTATGCAAAGAAGTATATTCCCCATTGACAGCTCAACATTACCTTATCACGTAGCCTAGAAGACGACGACCATGTGTGGCGCGGTAGTGTCTTGTGTAAATACTCCTCTGAGGACACGCTGAGCAAACGCTGGCTATCTGACTACTCCCTCCTCCTGAATATGCAAGGGATTCTATTTTTACACCGGACCAGCAAAAACAGTGTTTTAAGACATCTGGGAGATTTTAATTGCATACATCTGTCCATTGTTTTAATGTACACTCAGCCAACATCTGTGCTATTGTTATAAACGTTATGGTTGTGGAAGGGCAGCCAATCATGTGTAAATAAAGAGGTGAGTATTTTGTATAACATTCGGTACACATTTCCGATGACGTCGACAGCTGGCCACGGACAATTTGTCTGGTCATCCGTCATCTAAACAGCTTCTTCTGTTTCTCCAAGACCACCGAGACAGCTGTCGAAACAGCTTTAGAGACGTATGTCTCTGGTTATAGGAGGAAGACAGGGGTATACCCTTTAGGTATCTAACCTTGATATTGTAATGAACCTTCCGTGGTCCGCCGTCTCACGCTCATTGCATCTGCCTGGCAGACCACAACACTGGAATAACAAGCAGGCAAATAGCTCAGGCTTAAACATCATGAATATCAATGTGAATACGTTTGACATATTCATCAGTGACTTTAAATCAAGATAAATGACAATGGGAATAATAGCGTTTCTTAACTACAAATATGCACAACGTTCATTCCAAAAGCAATAGAGCTCTGTCCACATGCTTCAGAACCAACCTCCTAATATTTAATGTTGATAGCCCTTAACTTAAAGGTGTTGTGAGTGGTGTTTTTTTTCTTTCAAATAAGTGTTAAGTTAATATAAAGTGTTTGGTCAGTAACATGGTTCTCCCAGTTCTTCCACTCTGCAATAAACAGAAAATTAGACTTTATAAAGTTGAGGGATAATAGCTTTCCATATGACTATTTCTATCATGTTATTGTAAGCATCTATTTATATTGTTTATTTATTGTTTTGAGTAAGGGGCAGGCAAAATAAGATTTTCTTCTCCCTGTTCCTTTTCACTCATGGAATGTTCAAATTAGGAGGTGCTTTATTTTTTTTTTAAATGATCAAAATACATTTTCTGGTATCCCTTCCCACTTTAACCAATCAGGAGAGAGAACCTTAGATATTTATACTTATTTCAAGGAATCTTACCAAGCCAAATTCTTACATACTTACTTCAACCACGTATTTTTGCGTTTAAAACAAGTTTTTCTTTCTTATTTTTGTCAGACCATTTGCAGTGAGGAGTTCTCTCTCCCGATGGAATAAAGTGGGAACAGGATACCAGAACATTTATTTTGTGTTTACTGCAGAGTGGATCGAGACTATGACGCTCGGACTTCCCTAAGGGGATCAATAAAGGAATATCTTATCTTATCTTAACAAAGCGGATGCATACAGGTGTAAATAAAGCCCTAGTCTACCGGGTTAGCTGTGATTGGGTCCACAGTCTACCGGGTTAGTTGTGATTGGGTCCACAGTCTACCAGGTTAGCTGTGATTGGGTCCACAGTCTACCAGGTTAGTTGTGATTGGGTCCACAGTCTACCAGGTTAGCTGTGATTGGGTCCACAGTCTACCGGGTTAGCTGTGATTGGGTCCACAGTCTACCAGGTTAGCTGTGATTGGGTCCACAGTCTACCGGGTTAGTTGTGATTGGGTCCACAGTCTACCAGGTTAGCTGTGATTGGGTCCACAGTCTACCAGGTTAGTTGTGATTGGGTCCACAGTCTACCAGGTTAGTTGTGATTGGGTCCACAGTCTACCAGGTTAGCTGTGATTGGGTCCACAGT